>NC_060069.1:109329624-109630576 GCF_922984935.1 Meles meles | reverse complement strand
CATATGAATTTGAATGCCTTTTGCTTCTTGTCTGATTGCTGTTGACTAGGATTTTTGATACTCTGTTGAATAAAAGTTGTGAGGGTGAGCATCCTTGTCTTGTTCCTAATCCTAGAGAGAAAGCTTTTAGCTTTTCACTGTTAAGTGTGATGTTAACTGTGAACCTGTCATATACAGTTTCACTATGGTTTCCCCACCCCCCCCAAAGATTTATTCGACAGAGACAGAGCTAGAGAGGGAACACAAGCAGGGGCAGTGGGAGAGGGAGAAGCAGGGAGCCTGATGTGGGGCTTGATCCCAGGACCCTGGCATCATACCTGAGCTGAAGGCAGACACCTAACGACTGAGCCACCCAGGTGCCCCTAGCTTCACTATGTTAAGGTATATTCTCTACTCACTTTGTTAAGAGATTTTATCATGAGTAGATGTTGAATTTTGTCAAATACTTTTTCTGCACTATTGAGATGATCACATGATTTTATCCTTTGCAGATAGTGAATCATCCTTGTATCTGGGAGTAAATCCCACTTGACTGGGGTGAATGACCCTTTTAATATATTTTTGAATGTTGTTTGCTAATGTTTTGTTGAGGATTTTTGCATCTATGTTCTTTTGGGATATTGGCCTGTAATTTTTTTTTTAATAGTATCTTTTGTCTGATTTTGCTATCAGTCATGCTAGCATTGTAGAATGAATTTGGAATTGTTCTTTCCATTTCAATTTTTGGGAATATTTTGAGAAGGACGGATATTAATGCCTCTTTAAATGTTTGGTAGAATTCACTCATGAATCATTCTCATCCTGAACTTGTGTTTCCTGAGAGTTTTTAAGTCACTAGTTGAACTTCATTACTAGTAATTTGTCTGTCATATTATCTATTTCTTTCTGATTCGGTCTTGGAGGGCTGTATTTCTAGGGACTTAGCTATTTATCATTTCTCCTAGGTTGTGTAAATTGTTGGCAAGCAATTTTTTGTAGTAGCCTTTCATAATCTTTTCCTCATTCATTTCTGATTTCATTTGAATCCTCTCTCGATTAGTCTGGATAAAGGTTTATCAGTTTTGTTTCTCTAAGAACTAGCTCTTAGTTTTGTTCATCTTTTTTATGTTTTTGTTTTGTTTTTTGTTTTTTAGTCTCTTATTTCATTTATTTCCACTCTGACCTTTGTTATTTTTTTCCTTCTTCTAACTTTGAGCTTTATTCTTCTTTGTAGTTGCTTAGGTGTAATGTTAAATAAGTTTGAGATTTCTGTTGTTTCTTTGGGTAGGTCTGTACGACTATAATCTTCCCTGTTACAACTGTTTTTGCTGCTTCCCAAAGATTTTGGAAATTTGTGTTTCATTTGTCAGAAGGTATTTTTTTAATTCCTGTTTGATTTCTTCATTGACCCACTGGTTGTTTAGCGGAATGTTGATTAGCCTCCATGTGTTTGTTTCTGCCAGTTCCTGTAATTTATTTCTAAATTCATACTGCTGTGGTCAGAAAAGATGCCTGATATAATTTCAATCTTCTGAAATTTATTTAAAGTTGTTTTATGGCCCAACATGTGATCTAACCTGGAGAAAGTTCCACGTGCACTTAAAAAACATGTACCTTGCTGTTTGGGGATGGAATGTTATGTATAAATCCTAGTCAATTTGGTACAGTATGTTGTTCAATAATACTGTTTCCTTATTGATTTTCTGGATGAATAATCTATCCATTGATGTAAGTGGGGTATCAAAATTTCCTGCTATGATTTCATTAGTGTCAATTTCTCCCTTTATCTCTGTCAATATTTATTTATTTAAATGTTTCTGTTAGGTGTTTAAATATTTATAGTTGTTATAATCTTTTATTAAACTGATCCCTTTATCCTTATGTAATACCCTCTTTTACGTCTTTTGTGTCTGATGTCTGTTTTTTTCTTTTTTTTCATTTTCATGGAATATCTTTTCCATGCCTTTACTTCCAGTTTGCCTGTGTCTTTAAAGTGTGAAATCTCTTGTAGGCAGCATAAAGATGGATTCTTTTTATGCTTTCATTCAGCCTATGTCTTTTGGTTGGAGCACTTGGCTTATATTTAAAGAAATTGTTAAGTATGTATTTATTGCTATTTTGTTAATTGTCTTCTGGTTGTTTTCACAGTTCTCTGTTCCTTTCTTTTGCTCTCTTACATTGTGATTTGATGACATTTTTTTAATGTTAGGCTTAGATTTCCTTCTCTTTACTTTTTGAGTATGTAGTATATATTTTTGGTTTGTGATTAGCAGGAGTTTCAAATATAACTCCCTATTTATATAGCAGGTTATTTTGTTTGTCCCTTAAGTTTGAACCAATTTTGAAAGCACATTTTTATTTGTACCCCACCTTTTACGTATTTGATGTCATGTTGCACATATTTTCATTATGTGTATACCTTAACTAATTATTGTAGATACAGTTGATTTTACTACTTTTGTCTTCTGATCTTTGGAGTAGTTTTATAAGTAACCCCCCCACCCCACCCCCAGAAGTCCCTTTAACATTTCCTGTAAGGCTGGTCTAGTGGTGAACTCTTTTAGCATTTGTTTGTTTGGGAAACACTATCTCTCCTTCAATTCTGAATGATAATGCTGCCAGGTACAGTATTCTTGGTAGTAGGGTTTGTTTTCTAACCTTTCAGCCCTTTGAATATATCGTGCATTCCCTTCTGGCCTGCAAAGTTTCTGCTGAAAAAATCAGCTGAAAGTTTTACAGATGTTCCCTTGTACATAGCTAGTTGCTTTCCTTTTGTTGCTTTTAAGTTTCTCTCGTTATCTTTAATTTTTGGCATTTTAATTATGTCTATGGGTGAACCTCTTTAGGTTCATCTTGTTTGAGGCTCTCTGTGCTTCCTGGGCCTGAATAGGTTTTCTTTACCAGGTTAGAGAAGTTTGCTGCTTTTATGTCTTCAAGTAAGTTTTCTGTCCCTTTCTCTTCTCCTTCTGAGACCCTTATAATAAAAATGTGAGTATGCTTAATGTTGTCCAAGAGGTCCCTTAACCTATCCTCATTTCTCATTTTTGCTGTTCAGCTTTGATGGTTTCCACTACTTGGTCGTTGAGATCACTGATCCATTCTTCTTCATCCTCTAAGCTACTGTTGACTTCCTCTAATGTATTTTTCAACTCAGTTACTGTATTCCTCAGCTCTGACTGGTTCTGTTTTATATCTTCTTTGTTGACATTTCCACTTAGTGTCTTTAAGACCATTTATTTGAACTCTTCATCACATAGATTGCATATCTGTTTCATTTAGTTTCCCTCACCTCTCCCCCCCACCCTAAGGTTTTACCTTATTCTTCCTCTGTCTCCTAATTTTGTCTCTGTGTTTATTTCTGTATATTAGGTAGGTCAGTTACATCTTCTGGGTTGAAGGTAGTAGCCTCTTATAGACGATTGCCCAGAAGTACAATATCCCCTTGTCATCAGAACCAGGTGCTTCACAGGTATTTCATGTGTGAGCTGTGTGTGTGGGGATGCCCTCTAGGCAGTGCAGGAACCACTTTAGGGGGACAGCTGTAGAGCAGGGCAGGCTGGGTCCACAGGGAATGCCAGAGTGGGGTGAGAAGTGCTAGGGAAGTAGATAGAGAGGATCCAAACTGGTGGCCACCAGCACTGGGCTAGCTAGGCTGAAGGAGGGCAAGGAAAATGGTGTCTGCCAACACTTCCTTTCCAGGAGAAAAGTTTCTACAGAAGTCTGCCCCTCCTGCACACACCCTAAAATAATCAATACATCTTCACTAATGACCCTGGTCTTTTCAAACTGCTACCTGTGTTCTGACTCTTGGAGTAAGTTTATGGACAAGCCCTTTAAGAGAAGAGTGAAGTCTTGATTTCCTCATGGCCCTCTGGCTCTTCTGGAGTGAAGCTCCACTGATTTTCAAAGACATTTTGGGGTTTCATTTTTTTTTAATTAAATTAATTTTTTTCAGTGTTCCATGATTCATTGTTTATGCAACACACCCAGTGCTCCATGCAATACGTGCCCTCCATAATACCCACCATCAGGTTCACTGCCCTACCCCTCCAAAACTCTGTTTCTCAGAGTCCACAGTCTCTCATGGTTTGTCTCCCCCTCCAATTTCTCCCAATTCACTTCTCCTCTTCTTCTCCCAAAGTCTTCCATGTTATTCCTTATGCTCACGAGTATTCTTGACACAGATCCCTAAGGTGTCGGGGGTACCCAGTGTGGGGCTTGAACTGCTTACTCTTCAGGGAGGACCTCTATACCTGTGATATCCCTCCTGCTTTCGGATTGTTGTGTCAGGGGTTTGGTTCCCAGCCACATTGCATCTCTGTCCCTTCTACCCTTCTTGATGTGGAAGAGCTGTTTTGCTAATCTTCAGGTCATTCTCTCAGTTGCTCTATCCGTAGTTGCAGGCCTAGTATGTCTTTGGGAGGAGGTGAGCTCAGGATCTATGTACTCTACTATCTTCTATTACCCTAAACATGTGTATTTTTGGATCCTGGTATATGACACTAAAACAAGGCACCTTTTACCAGGAAAAACCCCAAGAAACCCATCTGTTATATAAGGCTGCTATAATTAATACTGGCAATGGAAGTTGCAGATGATTATTCTTTTCTTGAAAAAAATTAGTAAACATAATTTAGGAAACCTAAGATAACAAGGAAAAACATAAACATAGACCTGATGATTAAATCAACTCTAGAGTAGTGAAGGTATCTCTGATCCTGGAACTGTTATTATTTTTTTGCATACAAAATATATTTGAAATATTAACTATGGAAAGTGATTCAAACAACCTCCATAAAGAATCATGATAGATTTTGAATACTTTTCATTAAAAAAAAAAAGATCTTCCTAAAGCAAAGATTTATTTTCCTAATAGGTATTTTCCTCGAACTCCAAGTCACATATCCCAACTCATTTAATCCTAGTCTTCACTGCCCTAACTCAAAATTTATTTCCTCAAAAGAGTACTGACTTCCCTTCAGAATCTTGCAAATGCTTGGGAGTTTAATTGTATCACATATTTGAGCCTACAAATAGGAATAAAATGGAATCTGCTACAACTTTGGCCACTTGCTATAAATTTCTACTTACTGATGAATATTTATTCAGTTTGGCATATCTTAATTTTTTGTTCAGTTGTTTTCATTGGATAGAGTAGCTCCACACTGGGTAACTGACAGCTACAACTGAGACTTTTCTGGATGTAGACAAGGAACATCACAGAGAGATGGGATTGGTTAGGTGCATTTCACTTTGGCAACTAAGATTTTGAGTGACCTTGAGTCAAACCATTTATTTGCACAATTTTCACTCTCTAAATCTACTTTCCTATCTCATTTTTAGAGATTTTATTCAGCCCTTCTCATTGAGGTACTATGCAAATTAATTAATGTAATGGTCTCTTCACATATATTGAACATTAAAAATAAAGGGCAATGAATTCACACCTATGATAACTGTTATACTTAAATGCCATGAACAGCAATTACTATAAACAGTAATGTCAGAAGTGTGGAAGAGGAAAAAACACGGAATTTCTTGTGAGTGCTAATTCTATAGAAAGCTTTTAAGAAACGTCTTAAAAAGAAATATCTGTTACAACCTGAACTAAGAGTAGAAACTATTTTTAAAAAGGGAGGATAGGGGTGCCTTGGTGGCTCAGTTGGTTCAACATTCAACTCTTGATTTCAGCTCAGGTCATGATCTCAGGGTTTTGAGATCGAGCCCTGCATCTGGCTCTATGCCAGGTGTGGCGCTTGCATAAGATTCTTTTCCTCTCTCTTGAAGGATCCTATTTTTAATTTAAAAAAAGGGAGAGGGGTTGGAGAACAGATCATTTTCATGCTCATCATTAGAGCAAACTGCTTAAAACTAATCCTTTCTACATATCACTTCCCAAAGCACCTTCCAGCTTTTTTTTTCCCCCCACAATGTCTAAAAGAAACACCAGGTCCTTTTGCCCTTTAGAATGGGTAAGAAATAGAAAGGAGCAATGAAACAGAAGATGAAACTATCTTATAGTTCCCCAAAAGTTATTATACTTTTGGAGTACATTGGAATTACTATGAATCTTACCAATTCTATGGGAATTTTTGTACCCGAATAAATGTCCTTTCAATACCTTCTTAAGGATACCTGTGTTTATTTCAGTGCTGCTGCCCATGCTCATCATATTTTTGAGCAATGGCAATGATATAAAAATAAGTGCAAGAATACACGGAGCCATATGATATAAATAGTACACCTTCTTGAAGCACCAATTTTACTCAAGGATTAAAGAATTACCAATGAGGAAAATATAAAATTTGCACAAGTTTTTAAGAAAAAACAGACTTGGAATGACACTGGGCTTTAACCAAAAATGGACAATCAGGATATTGATTCAGAGTTAACTCCGTGGGCTGAAAAATTTGAGAACCGGTGGTTTAGGGTTAAATCCTGAATCAATTTTCATTTTCTGAGCATATAAAAGAGCAAAGTGACATTGAGAAAAGTCCTGGATGGCATGGGAATTATCCTGATGAACACATCGTTAGAATAATACCTTAAATGATTACTCCAGGTCATGCATTCTAAATGAGGGCAGTGTCCCCAGGAGGGTGAAAATTGGTCCTTGAGGGACAAGAAAAGGTCTTAGATGCTAAAAGGATACACAGAAATAGTGTATCTGTGGTATTAAACTGTCATTGTTGCAGGAGAGCAGGAGTGATTAGGAAAAAAGAAAGGTCTAAAAGGGTCCTTAGGCAGATTATGATTAAAAGAGCAAACGAGGGGCGCCTGGGTGGCTCAGTGGGTTGGGCCGCTGCCTTCGGCTCAGGTCATGATCTCAGGGTCCTGGGATCGAGTCCCGCGTCGGGCTCCCTGCTCAGCGGGGAGCCTGCTTCTACCCTGCTCCCTCTCTCTCTCTGCCTGCCTCTCTGCCTACTTGTGATCTCTGTCTGTCAAATGAATGGATAAAATCTTTAAAAAAAAAAAAAAAAAAAAAAAAAGCAAACGAAAGGCCAGCTACGCTGCTGTCGGTCACATTCCTCAGGGTTGATGGCACTTCTACTTCAGGGGCTACCAACTATTTCACTCCAAGAGGTCCTTCTTACTCCCTTCATTGTCTAAACTTTGGTGGTTTTTTAAGCCCGTATTTTGAAAGCTGTGTCTAATACGCAAATGCCATCATATTGACAAATCCACTTCCTATTTTTTTATATTAAGCCTTATTCAACAATAGCTACAACACCAAGTTTCTGTATTTCTAGACCAAAGCAGAGGCATTTGATTCATTAATGTTCTTGCAAATAAAGTTAGAGTTTCTATTACACTTCTAAAATATTAGTCTGTGACAGCTCATAAAAATGATGGACTATCATACAATAATTTAGAATGACACTTACTTCAAAATTTAATGATGTGGTGAGATACTTATGACACTATGTTAAATGGAACTGAGATAAGAATGACTTACAGAGTATGATCAGGATTGACTTAGTATGATCACCATTGTGAACATGTACACAGATAAACATTAGAAGGAATTTCGCCAATATGGCAAACAATTTTCCTGACTGATGACAGGTTAGAAGTGACTTCTCTTTGTTTTTGCATTTCATTCTCTAATGTGCATGTACAACTTTCATAATTAGAAAAAAAATTAGTTTTAGATCCCCTCTGCTAGCTTTACAGGTCTAAGCTGCTCAAATATCTAATATGGAGAAATAGCATGATTCTGCTGATATAAAAAGAATAGAAAGCATATAGGGGATGGCTTCCTAAGATCCTGAGAAAAATGACTAGAATCCAGGTTTTGAAATCTCCACTACCACTTCTTATACTCTCTTCCATCCCTCTGTCATCATTACTATTCCTTTGCTTCTATCAGACTTTATCATTGGGCATCTCCAAACTCAGTTTAACAATCATTGTTATATGCATGTGTGATTTTTTTAGACTTAATTTTGGCTTAGCTACTGGCAGGATAACCACAAGCTTTGCTATAACAACAACAAAAATGGACACATAGCTTACTGATAAAACACAGAACTCATACATATCCTATTACATGGATACTTACTAGCTGTGAGACCCTGGGTAATTTACTTTCTTCTATAAACTGACATTAGTATTATTTCAGATTCATTGGGAAGAATAAAATTATGTCTATTTATATAAACTACTCAATATATCCAATAAATGATGTATATACACATACATAATTACATAGTTATGTATATATTAAATTATCTCTATCTAATCTATATGTCTATATTGAAAATTCTTAGCTTAACATTTGGCCCATAGTAACTGCCTAACAAATATATGTACAATCTGAGACATCATCTCTAAGTTATTTAGAGTCACTACTTCATGGATATTTGAGACAGACATCAAGTCTTTCTTGAGTTACTTACTACTTCGTGGATAATTGAGGATAGACATCAAGACTCAGATTATTGATTTTTTCAACTATAAGAATATCAGAATTAAAATATAAATTTAACTGGGGCGCCTGGGTGGCTCAGTGGGTTAAAGCCTCTGCCTTCAGCTCAGGTCATGGTCCCAGGGTCCTGGGATCGAGCCCCGCATCGGGCTCTCTGCTTGGCAGGGAGCCTGCTTCCTCCTCTCTCTCTGCCTGCCTCTCTGCCTAGTTGTGATTTCTCTCTGTCAAAGAAATAAAAATTAAAAAAAAAAATATATATATATAAATTTAACTGATCAAGGCATTAAAAGAATTTTTAAATACATCATTATGACTGTTATTCTACTGGAAGTTGGATCAATTCTAGAACACATTTATGCCAAAAACTTCAATTGCTATTAGTACAGATACACTGATTTTATAAGGACACGTTTTAATACAGTTTTGAGTAACTTACAAATCAAAAAATCTTTGCATACATAGTGGTAGATAATTATGATAGTTAAGGTTAAAGTTACACAATTTTGTAATACATCCAGGAAATGGTTATAATAGAACTATATTACTACTAAATTTGTAAGAAAAAAGACTCCAGATAGTGTGGTTTGAAAACTACAGCTGTGTGTAAAAGACATCTCAGGTAGTTGAACTATGGTTACAATCTCTAACACTGCATTTTCCTTTGTGGAGACACAAAACAAAATGTTATAAACACAATTTATCTTCAAACATCTTATCACTACCATACACAATGGTGTATACCATTGACCATACACAATTCCAACCCTTGAGTGAAGTGAAGCCATGTTTTCAACTGAGATCTTAAGAATATACATATGGATCGATAGAAGATCTCTACAGAGATCTCTATAGAATATTTGGTCTTAATATAAAATTCATTCAATATTCCTTTACTTTTCCTTTAAGCTAGTAAAAAACACTGTATTGGAATTAATTCCTTTTGTGATGGGACCTTCTTTATTTTGTCAGTGTATTTGGTAATAAAGATATTTTACCAGTTACAGACACATTTAATGTAAGTCATGTGCTAAATTCTAGGTTTTTTTTTAGCATTACCTTGAACTGCCATCTAAATACCCAAAACATGAAAAAGCTTCCCATGAGGTAATGCAGCACTTCATCCGCATGAGCACAAGCACTTCATTATGACTGTTATTCTATTACATGTTGGATTCTCTGGATTTTTAAAGAATGGTAGTCACACCATAGCACATTATATCTTAATACAAGAGAAAAGCAAACCAGAAAATTTACAGAAACTCACATGTAGCTGGTGTAGACACGAACCCCATGTGACTAATATCCCCATGTGAAGAGATGAGATTATTAGCAAAAAAAAGTTTGCCTCCAATATAGGTATATGTGAATTTAACTGAGTCTAGTAAAAACCACTTTTTAAAAAAATCCAATTTCTGATTAACTGCTGTGACATTCATATCATTAACTATCAATTGTTACATCTAAGAGTACTATATATTTGGGGGAGGAATAAAATATTTGAAAGGTTGTTGGTATATCTAGACATACATGCATACATTCTTCTTAGGTAAGATAAGGAAATATTTTTAAGACAATGAAAAAATATTTTTGAATTTTTAAAAATATTCTTTTTCACAGAAAACCTATATAAATCACTATCATTCATTTAGAACATCATAAAAGACAAGAGAAATTGAATTTGTAAGATACAGCACTTATACCAGAATCCTTAAAAGTCATCTTAAAAAGACCTTAATAAGAACACGTCATGCAAAATAAGGACTTTTAGAATCCTAAAAGCACATGGCACTCCGTCTCCAGTTTTTAATAGACTTAATCCGAAGGACAAGCCCAGCCCCTCTGCTGGTGTGAAACAGACTAGTGGGCAGCCGGTTAGTCCTGTAAGCAGCACGTCAGCAAGTATCTTGATGGGAAAAAGTATCTTATTTTCTGTGGTTCCACTGTGTTTGTAAAGAGAGTTCAGGGAGTAGGTTGAAATATTTGATGTTACAGCTAGCTGAGACCCTCAGAGTAATAATCAAGACGATTTTATCACTCAAGTAAAAGCCAGTTCAGGCTTCTGGCAAATGCCTATTTGGGGATATTTCAACAAGGTTGTGACTCGAAAGTTCTTCCTTGAAATTTCTAGTGTAATGCTAATCAGAATTCCTACCATTTGAAATCATATGTGAATGATGTTCCTCTGGGCTCTATAGCACCTGCATATTATGGAGCAAAACTGTAAAGAAGCTGTGTAAATACAGCCTTTGGGCCACAACTCTTCAAGAAACTTGAATGTATGTTTCTTTTAATCTAGAGTTGGTGGCAGTGAATAGATTATTTTAAATCAGTCATGGTACTTTCCTCGAAGTTATAGTTTAATGTTACTTCCTTAAAGGGATTTGCTTCCTTCTCTTATGTAGAGGCTGTCAGATAATGTCACTCCTTCTTGAGTTCCACATTTTTTCATGTATCTGGAATTCTACTCTTTCAACTGGAACTAAAGTGTTTCAATGGTTACCCAGGGATATATCTGACATCCTTGAAGGACTAAAAGTAAATAGGCAAGACAGCATGGACCAAAATTTGAATAGTTTAATAGAAGTTTCTATACTTTTTTGAGATCTCTTTAAATGTTAGAACATGTAAAACCACAGAGGGGCTTACATGTCATCAAGTACATAAGAACTACTGTGTTCATAATTCCCAAAGCAACTCATGAATTACTTTGATTCAGACATTATAGAATGGATGGCTGTCATTATCAACAAATCTTTTTGAAAGAGGACAAGAATCTACATAGGAAAAACCTCTGATATTTATAATTATGAGGCAAAAATATTGCTCGAAAAATAGGTGTGTTCAGTTCTGGTCCAAAATGACAATGTAGGAAGACCCTGGACTCACCTCCTTCATGCACACACCAATTCTGAACCTATTTATAAAGCAATTCCTCCTGAAGAACTGTGGGCTGACTGACTAGCTTCTGTCCAACAAAAGAGTTCACAGACAGAAGAGCAAGAGAGACGGAGACACGATCATGAAGGGAACCCCCACCCCTGATGCTGCCAGTTCCTGTGTGGAGGGATGGTGGTTCTGAGCGACCATGAGCAGATCTGTCTGCCCTAGGACACAGAAACAAAGCTGTGGTTTAAGCCTCTTTTAAAAAAGCAACTAGAATATAAAGGGACTAGACCTAGAGCCCTGCCAAACAATGGGAGAGCTGCTAAAACTCTCTCCAGGTTGGAGAGGCTGGTGACTAAACAATTTCCATTCCCCCTCCACCTTGATTGAGCGGATGGTAGTGGGGTCCAGGCACCTTGACTGGACTATTACCTCATTGAGCGCGGGGGCACCAACCCCCATCTGCCCTCACTGCCCCACTAAGGCAGCCCCAGAGTGGTGCACCCTGGTTAGCACTTGCAGCTCCAACTGTTGCACCGAGGGACACAGGTACAGAGAACCCCGGAACACTTCCCATACCACTTCAACTTCAGATGGTTTGCTAGCGCATCTGCTGAGCGGGGTATCCTGGGCCTCTGCAGCCTGTGTTGGCTTCAGCTCCAGCCAGCCCTTCAGGGCACGTCTGTACTGAGCATCCTGTGACACCCTGGCTTGCACCCACTCAGCTGTCCTGCCAGGGCATTCTCTTCTTGGAGAGCCCTAGGATCGCCCCAGCCCATGCACACTTCAGCCTACAGCTAGCCAAATCCACAGGTACACAGTCTATACAAGGGAGGACTAAAAATAAGAGTGTTCGTTTAAGTTTAGGAGAAGTTGTGGTTCTACCTAATTCATAGGCACAAAAATCAACCAAAATGACAAGAGAGAGAAACATGCTTCAAGTGATGGAACAAGACAAAACCTGAGGAAAAGAACTAAATGAAATGTAGATTATCAGATATTGCTTTAGAGCTTAAGGTCATCATAAAAATGATCACTGGGCTGCAGAGAAGAGTGGAAGAACTTAGAACTTCAATGAAGAGATGAAAAATATAAAAAAGAACCAACCAGAGCTGAATAATACAATAACTGAAAAGAAGATTCATAGTAGTTTAGCAGATGTAGAAAAATGGGTCTGGAAGACAGGGTAATGGAAAGTACTCAAGCTGAACAGCAAAAAGGAAAAGGAATTAAAAAAATGAGGATAGGTTAAAGGATCTCTTGAACAACATCAAGCAAACAACTATTTACATTATAGGGGTTTCACAGGAAGAAGAGAGACAGAAAAACAGAAAAACATATTTTAGGAAGTAGTTGAAAACGTCCATAACCTCCAGATTTAGGAAACACAGGGAGTTCTGAACAAGTTGAACCCATGGAGTTGAACTATGATATGTAATAGTTAAAATGTCAAAGGTTAAAGATAAATAGAATTTTAAAAGCATTAAGAAAGAAGTAAAAGTTTTATACCAGGGAAACCCCACAAGGCTTATCTCTCAGCAGAAACTTTGCAGGCCAGATAGGAGTGGCATGATATATCCAAGGTACTGAAAGGAAAAAGACCTACAACCAAGAATACTCTACCCAGAAAGGCTGTCATTCAGAATTAAAGATAGAATTTCCTAGACAAACAAAAGTTAAAGAAATTCATCAGCACTTAACCAACATTACAAGACATATCAAAGGAAATCCTTTAATAAAAGGTCAGAATTAGAATAAAATTATGAATAAAACATATACATAAAATTTGGAGGGGGGAGTAAGAATGCTTTTTTAGTAGAGTTTCAAACTTAAATGACCATCAACTTACTATAGACTGGTATATACTTAGGATGTTACTATAAACCCAAAATCTGTAATAGATACACAAAAAATAAAGGGAAAGAAAGCTAAGCATAATACTACAGAAAGTCATCAATCACCAGTAATGAGAGAAAGGAAAGAAGAACATAAAACCAATTAACAACATGGCAAAATGCACATACCTATCAATAATTAAAGTAAATGGCCTAAATACTCCAATCAAAAAGACATGGGACAGCTAAATGGATAAAAAACAAGACTTATCTATATGGTAACTACATGAGACCTGCTTCAGATCTAAAGACACATAAGGCCCGAAAGTGAAAGGATGGACAAAAATATTCCTTAAGAATGGAGATGGAAAAACAAAAAAAAGCTAGGGTAGTAACTTATCAGACAAAATAGACTTTAAAACAATGACTGTAACATAAGACAAAGAAGGGCACTACATAATGATAAAGGGGTCAGTCCAACAGGAGGATTTAATGGTTTTAAGTACCTATACCAGCAACACTGAAACACCTCAGTACATATGGCAAAGAGAGACAGACATGAAGGGAGTATGACTGATGGTGCTACAGTAATAGTAGGAGACACTGACACTCCACTTACATCAATGGATAGATTAACCAAGCAGAAAATTAGTAAGGAAATAATGTCTTTGAACAACACATCAAACTGGATGGACTTCAGATATATACAGAACATTCCATGCAAAAACAATAAGACATATTCATTTTAAGTGCAAATGGAACATTCTTCAGAACAGATCACATGTTAGGCCACAAAAACAAATCTCAAATTTAATAAGAATGAAATCATATCCTACATCTTTTCAAACCTCATGTTATGAAACTAGAAATCAATCACAGGAAGAGAAAAACTGGAAAAAGTACAAACACATGGAGGCTAAACAACATGCTACCAAACAACCAATGGGTCAATAAGTTAATGGCGAAATAAAATAATACATGGAAACATGAAAATGAAAACATAACATTCTAACATCTTTGGGATACAGAGAAGCAGTTCTAAAGTGAAATTTATAGTGATACGGACCTATCTCAAGAAACAACAGAAATCTCAATAAACAACCTAAACTTAAACATAAAATAGCTGGAAAAAGAAGAGAGAACCCAAGTAAGTACAAGTAGGAAACAAAAACGACCAGAGCAGAAATAAATGAATTAGAGACTAAAAAAACACTGTAAAAGATCAATGAAACCAAGAGCTGGTTCTTTGAAAAAAAAAAAAAAAAAAAAAAAAACCAAAAAACAGACAAAATTGATAAACCTTTAGCTGGATCATCGAGAAATAAAAACACAATAAAATCAGAAACAAAATAGAAGTAACAACTGAAGTCACAGAGTACAAAGTATGATTTTAAGAAACTATTACAAAAAAATTATATGCCAAAAATTTATATCGCTACATAGTGGACAAACTAGACGAAATGGATAAATTTCTAGAAACACCAGATCTTCTGAAACTAAATTAGAATGAAATAGAAAATCTGAATAGATCAATCACTTGTAATGAAATTGAACTGATAATCAAAAACCTCCCAACAAAAATCCAGGACCAGATGGGTTCACAGGTGAGTTCTACCAAATATTTAAAGAAGAGTTAATACCTGTTCTCCTCAAGCTATTAAAAAAAAAAAAAAAATTGAAGCTTCCAAATACATTCTGCAAGACCATCATTACCCTGACTGCAAAACCACCAAGACAAAGACACCATAAGAAAAGAAAATTACAGGTCATTATCCTTGATAAAATAGATGCCAGAATCTTCAAAATATTAGTAAACCACATTCAAAAATACATTAAAAGGATAATCCACCATGATCAAGTGGAATTTATCCTAGAGATGCAGAAATGCTTCCATATTTGCAAATCAATCAGCATGATATACCACAACAGAACAGGATAAAAATCTTAACAGATACAGAAAAAAGCATTGGACAAGATTCAGCATCTGCTCAGGACAAAAACTCAACAAAATGGGGTTAAAGGGAACATATCTCAACATAATAAAGGCCATTTGTGAAGAATACTCAGCTAACATCATACACAACAGTGAAAAACTGAGCTTTTCCCCTAATACCAAGAGGAAGACAAGGATGTCCACTCTTGCCACTTTTATTCAACGTAGTCTTAGTCACAGCAATCAGAGAAAAACGGTCACTATTTGCAGATGACATGATACCATGTACAGAAAACCCTAAAGATTCTACCAAGAAACTGCTAGAATAAGTGAATTCAGTAGAATCGCAGAATACAAAATTAATCCACAGAAATCAGTTGCATTTCTATATACTAATAATGAAGTAGCAGAGAGAGAAAGTAAGAAAATCTCATTTACAACTGCACCAAAAAGAACAAAGTATCTAGGAATAAACTTAACCAAGGAAGAAGTGAAAAATGTGTACTTTGAAAACCACACGACACTGGTGAAAGAAACTAAAGATGATACAAGCAAATGGAAAAGTATTTCATGCTCATGGACTGGTAGAATTAAAATCTCATACTACCAAAAGCAATCTACAGATTCAATGCAATCTCTATCAAAATACATAAAGCATTTTTCACAGAACTAGAAGAGATAGTACTAAAATGTGTATGGAACCACAAAAGACCGCAAATAGCCAAAGCGATCCTGAAAAAGAAAAATGTAACTGGAGGTATCACAATCCTAGATTAAAGATGTACTACAAAGCTGCAGTAATCAAAACACTATGGTAGTGGCACAAAATTAGACACAAAGGTCAATGGAACAGAATTGAGAGCCCAGAAGTAAAGCCGTGGTTATATGGTCAATTAATCTGCAACACAGGCAAGAATATACAATGTGAAAAACAGAGTCTCTTTAAAAAAATGGTGTTGGGAAAACTGGACAGCTGCAAAAGAATGAAACTGAACCATTTTCTTACATGATACACAAAAAGAAACTCAAAATGGATTAAAGACCTAACTGTGAGACCTGAAACCATGAATAAAACTCATTATGTTTTAATAAAACTCATTATTTATATATTCATAAAACTTATGAATAAAACTCCTAGAAAACTTAGGCAGTAATTTCTCTGACATCAGCCTAGCAACATTTTTCTAGCTAGGTCTCCTCAAATAAATGGGACTACACTGAAACAAAAAGCTTTTGCACCATGGAAGAAACCATCAAAAAACCCCCCAAAAGTTAACATACTGAATGGGAGAAACTATTTGCAAATGATATATTTTATTAGAGGTTAATGTTCCAAATATATAAGAACTTCTACAACTCAACACCCCTCCCCCCAGATAACCCACAAGAGGCAGAGGACCTGAGTGCATTTTTTCAAAGAAGACGTAGAGATGGGCAACAGACACATGAAAAAATGCGCAACGTCACTAACTGCCAGGGAAATACAAGTCAAAACCACAATGAGATCACCTTGCACCAGTCAGAATGGCTAGAATCAAAAAGAGAAAGAACAAGTGTTGGTGAGGATGTGCAAAAAGAAGCCCTCCAGTACAGTTGGTGGGAATGTAAACTGGTACAGCCATTGGGGAAAACAGTCTGGAGGTTAAAAATAGAAGTACCATATGATCCAGTAATTCCACTACTGTTATTTGCCCAAAGAAAACAAAAGTACTAAATTAAAAATGCACCCCTGTTTTTTGCAGCAGCATTATCTATAACAGCCCAGGTCTGGAAGCAACACAAGTGTCCACTGATCAATGAATGGGTAAATTGTGTGTGTGTGTGTGTGTGTGTGTGTGTGTGTGTGTGTGTGCATGCATGTGTGTCTGTGTGTATATACACAGAATATTTCTCAGCCATAAAGCCATAAAAAAGAATGCTATCTTGCCATTTGTGACAACATGGGTGGACTTAAACACTATTTTGCTAAGTGAAATAAGTCAGAAAAAGACAGATGTATCTGATTTCACTTATATGAGGAATCTACAAGAAAAGCAAATGAACAAAAAAACCCTAAAAGCAGAAACAGACCCACAGAGAACAAACTGATGGTTTCTAGAGGGGAGGGGTGTAGGGGGAAAGGCAAAACTGGTAAAGGTGTGTGGCTTCCAGTTATGGAATCAGTAAGTCACAAAGATAACAGGTATAACAGGGAATATCGTCAGTGGTATTGTAAGGGCACTGAATGGTGACAGAGGGCAGGTATGGTCAGCATACCATAAGGCATGGAGTCATCAAATCACTATGTTGTACACCTGAAACTAATGTAACCTTTGTCAACGGTACTTCAACAAAGAACACTGTGTGTTCAGCATAACACATACATCTGCTACTCTCCTTTCCTTCTACCCATCCACTCCCCAGCTATCCACCTATGCAACAGTCACGCACTGGGCACTCTTGTGAACATACGGGGACATAGCAGTGAAGCAAGCAAGACTCCTATCTTCAAAGCATTAATATTCTAGCAAAGAAGACAGACAAATAATAAATCAAGCAAACGAATGGCATTGGGTAGTGACAGTTGTGCTGAAGAAAAAGCACAAGATCCATACAGAAAATGACTGCGTAAGGTCTAGGGAACCATCTGAGATACGGTGCAGGGGAAGGCCTCCCCAAGAAGCACAGCAACAGCATTTCAGTATCAATGGCCAGGAGCAGGACCGGTATTTACGAAAATGGAACCTCCTCTTCCCCCATTCTACTTAATAGTGGCCAGTGGAGCACTATGGCACAGCCCTTTGAAAATTAATAGTTTGGTGCTGATAGTAATTCTAGAGATTTCTTCCTTGAGTCAAAAAATAAGAGAATGAAGCATTTTGATGCACAAAGAGATTTTTCCCACTTCTATCTGGTAAGGCAAAACAAAAGGCAGAGAATGAATAGATTCTGAATCAGAATATGTGCTTTACTGAGTGAACAAAGAAAATATGAAGTATCTTTTTCCTATTTCATGAGGCAGTTTTGTAGGCATTCCTCTCATCATACAAGCTTTATAAGCAAATTGTAAAGTGATAAAAATACTTTTTTTAGGCTGGCAGGGCTTGTTAAATTATATAATGAATAAAAAGGTAAAAAGGTGCTCTGAAAAGCAAAGAGCACTATATGAACATTAAGGAAGCATTATTACTATTATTAGCCAACTCACCTGAAGAGGAAGGAAGCTGATCATAGTCCTGCGATGTTCTGTTGGATTTGACATTTTCACCTGGTAATCTCCTAGCAGGAGGCAAAGGAACTTGGCCACTTGCTGGATCAAAAAAGGGATCTTAAAAGTAAAGATAATTTTCAAATTAAAATGATTATCTCTACGAAGTGGGTGAAGAAAAACATTCTAGAAAGAGTAAAGGTTTTGAAAATAAATTAGAACAAGAATTTCATGACTGATATTAAACATCTTCTAATCCTATTTTCTAACTTATTCATTACTTGCTCAGATAGACTCTTCCCATTTATTCCTAGACAATACGAAGTACTAATTATATATTTTTCAGATCTTAATTATAAAATTCTTGGTGATAAAAGCTGCTTTGAATTCTTATTTTCTGTTCCATTCTGTCCTGTACTATGAATAGAAAGTGTTGCAAAGTAGGGGCGCCTGGGTGGCTCAGTTGGATAAGCGTCTGCATTCAGCTCAGGTCAGGATCCTGGGGTCCTTGCATGAAGCCTCAAGGGTTCTGGGACACAGCCCTGGGTCTGGCTCCCTACTCAGTGGGGAGTCTGCTTCTCCCTCTAGCCTTCCTCCTGCTCTTTACTCTCTCTTTCTCTCTCTAAAATAATCTTTTTTTTTTTTAAAGGAAACTTGCAAATTTAAGGTTTTGAATTTTGCCTGTAAGAGTCATTATCAAATCAGTTAATCTCCAAGTGTTAGGCATAATCTGTAAAATGAACCTGACATTTGGGATTTGTGAGGATTAAATGAATCCATGTGTGTGAAATCTCCTGTATATATAAAGTGTCTTTTATACTACTACTACATTGGGCTTCTTATGCTAAAAGTCATTTTTAACTGGGTCACTGGAGAGTAGACTCAATTGTTAAAAATTGTGCTATTAGTAACATTAAGCTTTGCGTGCTCGCTTCGGCAGCACATATACTAAAACATTAAGCTTTGCATATACAGTAAAAAGTGATATTTTTAACCACCTTGGTAATCAGAGTGGGGGCTTCTGTAATAGTGCAAATTATAACTTATATACAAATTAAAAATTATTTTGTTACTTTTAATGACGTTTATTAACTGGAACCGAAGGCAGAAAAATAAATTTTGTCAGTGGTACCATAGTAAATTGTTAGGACAATAAATCTAACTGGTTTAAAATTAGTAGTCTATGGATTTAAATCCACAGAACTGGTTTCATTTCTGAGTACATACATATCACCTCTGCAATGTCTGGTTCACTGGTAATTTATTTAGCCATCACTTCTATCTCTGGCTCCTCTGTTTTCTTCTCTCATATTACTTTATTTTATGTCTGCCAGTATCGCCGGAGGTATAGTAAGAAGGAGTGTTATGTTACTCATCATGTTTGAATTATATCCCCTGACACAGAGTACTGAGCACACTGCTTGGCAAGTAGCCGAAACATTTATAAATATTTGCTTTTAACTATCAAAATAAACCAAAACCAATTTATATTTTTCATAAATTCAAAGTCAGTGAAATCTGAATTGCTAACATAAGATTAAGATTGTAACTATCAAGGATCCAATTATATTTCATTTTTTTAAAAATTTTATTTATTTATTTGACAGAGAGAGAGAGATCACAAGTAGGCAGAGAAGCAGGCAGAGAGAGGGGAAAGCAGGCTCCCTGCTGAGAGCCTGATGCGGGACTCCCAGGACCCTGAGATCATGACCTGAGCTGAAGGCAGAGGCTTAACCCACTGAGCCACCCAGGCGCCCCTATTTCATTGTTTTAACATCCCTTGAAGTTTATCATTAAGAATACATAAGAATTTGATTATTTAAGAAGAAAATGAACATATATTTATACTAATTTTTAACTAGATAGCCCAAGTCAAGAGTTGAAGTCTTTGATTATTACTTTCCCCATTTTGAGTCCAATAATTATCCATAGGTTTGCTGGAGACTTTCTGACCTACGTAAGGTTACTTAACTTGCTTTCATTAAATTCAAGCTTAAAATTAGTGTTAGATTTTGCGCTTTTGGAATTTGAAAAGTCAATGGTTCAGCCTCATTAATTTTGCTGAAACATTTTAGGAAGCAATGAGAAGATAAATCAAATCCCATGCAACAAATGTTAATCTTTTGATTTGGAAGAGTAAAGTATTTGGAACTAGGTATGGCGATTTCTGCCCAAGTTTAGAAATTTCCCAAAGATTTAGATTTGAATATTCAATAAAACCTACCCTCCATTATTGTACATTTTAAGCATCACTGATATAACATTAGGTCTGAGGAAAGATTGCCTATTACAATAATACACTTTAAAAAAAAATTTTTAGGGGTAAATTTAAAGGTTTGTCAAATATACTTATGCTGTTACTAATCGTGCATTTAAGACTAAACATTAGATTCCACATATACTGCAGGGTCATAAATAGACTACAAAATATATAGTTGTAGGATATTGCTCCATTAAACTATTTTACTTTAAAAGTCACTAGGTACACTAAAAATATTACCATAAATAGCAAAATACTTAGTTCAGTTCTGTCTCACTACCATATGTGTCTTCCTTCATGCTAAGTTTGCTACTGGTCAGGTATAGGGCATACTGGGCTTCTAGGGCAAGTTGTAAAGTTGAAAGTATTCATGCTTCGATGGGAAAAGATACACAACCCAATTACTACAAACAGTAAAATAACCACTGTCTCCTGATAAAGAAAATCTGAAAAGCAATCAAGTTTTTAAAAATAAGTTCTTCAAAAACTAATTAAAGTAAAATGTTATATCCACAGTTAGAATTAAAACATACAAATTGAAAATACCATGGCCAATGCACCATTTACATAGTAATAAATGTTCGAGAAATGAGTGAATAAACATGATGGGATTAATCTGTTCTAAAAAGTAAAGTACTATTGCCTGTGATTTACAGTATGGTAATGCTAAATTGAAATTTTAATACTTAGTTTAGAGATTATAAAAATCTAAGGAAAGACTTGGAGGAAAGTTTGCTCACTATAAAAGAAGTGGGAAAATATGTATTGATTGAAATTATGCTGTGTAAGAAGGAAGCCTATCAAATGGTTATAGGAGGTGGCACTATGGAATGTTTTTCTTAATTCCTTTTTTTTTTTCCAATTATCTGAAACACTTCCCAAATATTTACTCAGGTGTAGAAAAAGAGGCAAATAAAATTGGACAGTTAAAACAGCGGCATCTTTCCTGCAGGGCTGTCTAAAAACCATCTGGAAGATTTATCTGTTATCCTCCAAATTTAAAAAAAAAAAAAATTAAAGCAGGATCTAATTGTTGGAGGGGTCTGAAGAGTATTTAGGTGAAACAAAATTCCTTCCTCTCTGTGGCCCTCACTCTTTAACTTGCATTCATAAAATCCCTACTAGGTAGTGATCCGCCCGCTGATTGAATCCTCCAGTGTTAGAGAACTCACCACTCCTCTGACACAATAATTCTTTAAAAAACTGTTTAAGAATTTTTACTTTAGGAAATTACAATGACATTTTTATTCTTAATCATCCTTCTCACTGGTCTGCCCTTCAGAGGAAACACAGAGGAAATCTAGCCCTTCCTTCACAGATACTGTACCTAGAGACAATCCCCATATATATATCTCCAAGGTCGTCTTGCTCATTAAGCACGGCAGTTCTTTTAATCCAGTAAGCGTTTTTTGTGTTTTTTTTTTTTTTGACAGAGAGATCACAAGTAGATAGAGAGGCAGGCAGAGAGAGAGGAGGAAGCAGGCTCCCTGCTGAGCAGAGAGCCCGATGCGGGACTCGATCCCAGGACCCTGAGATCATGACCTGAGCTGAAGGCAGCGGCTTAACCCACTGAGCCACCCAGGCGCCCCAATCCAGTGTGCTTTCTGCAGTCAGGTATAAATTCCCTTTACCACCCCGGCTGCCCTCCACCATGAACACCTCAACTCAGTATTTCTCAAAATGGAGACCTCACGGTCCCCCAGAAGGCTTGTGTGAAGATTGCAGGGCCCTACTCCCAGAATTTCTGATTCAGTAAGTGCTCTGTGGAGCTTAAGAATTGTAATCTTAGGTAAATGCCCTGGTGACACTGATGGGACTGGTCTGCAGACTACAATCAGAACCCACCGCTGCTCTAGCCCGTCAGTCCTTCAACATTTCACCACAGCGGTCTCCATGCCAGCTGAGCACTGGACCTCACCTCACTCCTCCTCAGGTCTGAACTCTGAGTGCAACATTCAAATGGCAGGAGCTCCCTTGGTAGCCACATGGTGATGGTGGTTCATAAAGGTCAGAGTTAACACAACCACCCAAATCCTCTTCAGTAACTCTTAGTAATGACCTAAATATCCTAATTTACTTATGACACTGCATTTCTGGATGGAACTGGAAAATATTCATTTAACTGTAATCAAGTCAAATGTTTTAGCTTTTCGAGTTGAATTGTGACTTGAAGACTGGATAAGGAATTCAAAAGAGATTCCAGGTTAGAAAAATAGCGGAAGCAAGGTTCAATGAGGGCTGCTGGATATGTTGTGTATTTTGTGCACTGCACAAAGACATGCAGTTATGGGAATGAGCAGACTGTAATACAGCCTTGGCTTTGTTCCTGGAGCACTGGCCCTGGCATAAGGGGGAAGGACGGGGGCCGCTTTCAACCCACTGGCACAAAAGAAGTGCCATTTTGTAGTCTGAACAAAAGCACAGATATGCTAGCAAAGGATAAAGCCTTTTTTTGAAGATTCTTCAGGTTTTGTTAGGATAGGACTAGCCCATCCGGAATAGATGCTCAGGCACAGCAGTGGGCATGACTATTTGCTGAAAGAAATCTCGCATGCAGGCTGAAAACAGAAAACAGCTAAAAGAAGCATCAGAGCCGTGTCCCTGCTTTGCTTGCCCCCATCGTCCTGCAGGAGTCCTCAGGCTCCTTCGCAGAAACACAGGACCCTGCAGTTTGAAAACTGTTGCTACACAGAAGTCAGTGGGCTTAGAAGGCTGGAAAGGTGAACCTGACTCAAGTGTGCAGGGCACTAAATGCTGGGAATAAAGAGGGAGGTTTGATCGGGGTTTAACACAACACCGAGAGGAGCAATTTTTTTTTTTTGAAACATCTATCTTCTGTAGGGACAATTATTTCATTAAGGAAATCAAAATCTCAAACATGCCCAGTAGAGGTTTACCATTATACTAGACTAAAATCTTCCCGACTGAACAACAGGGAAAGCAACAGCTGTACAAAACTCATTCAGTTGCCTTTAATATAGCGATCCCCTCTACTTCCCCTTTATGGCTCTACAACTAGCGAGTCAAACTTTCATTTATCATTTATAGAGTGTTCTTTAATGAAGTCCACTGAAATAAGAGTGAAGAAAGGCCACAAATCTTCTACTTTAGATGCATAATGTAGTAAATCGTTTGCAAAATGATACTTAAATATTTATGGGTCAAAAGAAACCTTCATGTTGTATTATTATGTAAGAATTAAAATAGTTCTTTGAAAAGGAGGAGATCTAACATATGTGGTTCAAGGAGATTAAAAGAGTACAAACTTCCAGGTATAAAATAAATCATGGAGACTCAAAAGTACAGCATAGGGAGTAGAGTCAATAATACTACAACAACACTGTATGGTGAGAGAGGTGACTACATTTATTTTGGGCAACACTGAGTAGCATATAGAATTACTGAATCAATATGTTGTACACCTGAAACAGTGTAACACTGTATGTTAATTATGCTTTAATAAAATATAAATAGAATTGATTAAAAGCAGTTGCCCTGTAATGCCTGGATGGCTCAGTCCGTGAGGCTGCTGTCTTCAGCTCAGGTCATGATCCCAGGGTCCTGGGATGGAGCCCTCTATCAGGCTCCTTGCTCAGCAGGGAGCCTGCTTCTCTCTCTGCCTTTGCCTGCCACTCTGCCTGCTTGTGTGCTCTCCCTCGCTCTCTTGACAAATAAATAAATAAATAAATAAATAAAATCTTAAAAAAAGAAAAGCAATTGTCTCAATGGATCTCATATACGATCTGGCAACAGACTAGAAGTTTGTCACGATAATGATAAGAAAGGCTGGAAGAAGAAAAGAAGCTACTATCTTTTTTTCTTAGAAGTATTTATTATCAAGAGATGTCAACATTATGGAGAATGGAATTAGACTCCCCACATGTACAAAAGGAGGTCAAGAGACGGTCAGCAGGTCCCAATGACAATGCCTTGGCCCCATAAAAGCCTCACATTTTAAGTCAAGGATGACTGTTGCTGAGCTGCCTGCAGCCAAGTAAAAACAAAACAAGCAACTGCTATATGAAATAAAATGGTTTATACATACAACTTTATCTAATAAATGAGGTATTTTCATTTTGTAATTTTTTTTTAGTAATATCAACAGGATTTTTATGAAGTTTTTTTAATGCAAAGCACAATAAAAAATAAAATTATAACTAAAACATTTTACAATTAACTCTTTTGATTAAAAACAGGTAAATGTGTGTATTTGTGTAAAATGTTCTCTTTCAACTCCTGGAAAGCTTGACTTAATTTTAAAAGAAGGCACTACATTGGTTTTTATTTAATGGGGCTTAAATCACATAAATAAAAGGCGATAGGTACCTTGTAGGAATCTGACCAGAGACTTAGACAGAAGTTAGCCTTGGGAAAGGTTAACTAAGGTTTAGAATGACTTTTTTTTTTTTAATGTTAAAATCCATGTAGGAAACAAAGATTTGAATAAGTGAAAAAGATAGCAAATGTTATTGGTATTTATAAGAATGAATAGGAGCCCAATAGTTGTGGTTTTTTTGGGGGGGGGGTAAGATTTTATTTATTTACCTGAGAAAGAGAGAGCCTAGGAGAGGGAGGAGGGTCAGAGGGAGAAGCAGACTCCCCACTGAGCAGGGGGCCTGAGATACAAGATATGATAGGAGACTCGATCCCAGGACTCCGGGATCATAACCTGAATAGAGGCAGATGCTAAACCAACTGAGCCACCCTGGCACTCCTAGGAGCCTAAAAGTTACCATGCTTTCTCCTTGGATTATAAGGGGTATGGCCCTCACTCTTTGATTAGTAGTATCCAGTGAATTCATGGATGCCAGGAGGGGAGCAAGGCGTGTGACACAGAGGACAATTCAATCAATATTTACTGATGAAAAACTAAATTCAAAATTATTTCTTAAAAAATGAATCTCTTTTAGAAGCTGAAGCTACCTATTCCAAGTTATAGGTGTATAATTTGTGTTTCTCATCCATAAATCACCTCAAATCTTCTAAGTTATCAAACTGAATGGAAAAAAAATCTAGGAACATGAATACTAAAGGTTAATGATAATGGCTATGTTTCCCAGTTTTCACTGAGACACAAAGGCAGCCCAAGGTCAAACTGAGCATTTATAAAAAATTTTCAGATTTATTTAATATAAAAATGTAAGGTAATTCTTAAAAAAGAAAATTTTTACCCCATGTTTATCCAAACCAAATTGAGACAAAGGTTTCTGAGCGCAGATCATAGTCTCACCAACATAACAGATCAGAATAGTTAATATCAGCAGATTCAGTGTAACTGATTATTTTTTCCTGACAGTTCTGACTAGTGGAGCGGATGGTTTATGATAAGTCTCTTTGTTTTTATTTCTATTCCTCACTTTAAAGGCTAAAAAAAAAGTTAGTTTTAATTTTTTCCATGGAAAACAATAATTTGCATTAAGATATTAATAACAATGGTAACAATAAAATGTAGATATTTCAGAAAAACTTATCTACTGATGTTGTAATAATGCAATTTACCAAAACATTATCTTTTTGAATACAATTATGACCCGAAGCCATAGCCAGTAAAATTAAAACTTACTTGGAAAAAAACACCACACTCAGGATCGGGAGAATCTAAATTCTGTCCTCATCACTACTCGCCCAACCATGGAGCCCTGTCGGGTCTCAGGGATGCCTTCTGCGGCACAAGGATGTGATCTGGATTGGACGAGTTCTACAGCATCTATGACTCCTACTGCTTCTGACATTTTTGTAATCCTTTGCATTAAATCAACCAATTGACAAGCAAAGCCACACAACTGCTGGTTTTCTCTACCCAGATTTTCCTGCTAGAGAGTTAGAAACTGGTACATTACTGATGTTTATTTGACAGTATGATCCTAGAAATATTCTTGCTTTAGGTGAAGTTTTCTTTGGCTCTTCCCCTCTTACCTGAAGGAAGAAGGAAAAGGTCCTGTCCTGAGGATGGTCGGCTGTTGGAGCCAGGAGGTTTTGAGTGTTCGATGAGGCTGTGCCTTGCGGGAGGTGGGGGAGGTGGGAGGGATGGGGGGAGGGTATCAAAAGCATCTTCACCTGCATTTGAAGAAAGGTCAATATCAACAGCAGAACTTCATTAATGAAAACACAGCATCGGGCCAAAGGAATGATTGATTTTCTCTTGCTGCTCATAAAGAACTTCACCTGCAGGGTTTATCTCGCAGTTTACCAACTTTGAGAACGAAAGCTGCTTATTTTCTGGGAGTGTCTGAAGAGAAACACAGGCACACAAACACACATGTACATGTGTGAGCTTTTCAAACTCCCAGGCCTTTCTGGTAAAAAGCACCACTGTAGGTTATGAAAGAGCTTATTATCTACTTGTAACCTTCGTCATGTTAAGACAGGAAGTTTGAACTAAAAGTTATTATAGGTCATACCATCAAAACAGAACTTTTTATGTAACAGTAAGAGTTCACAGCCTCTTACTAGAAAATCACACTGTGCACAAGAAATTTAATGTCACAGAATAGATTATCTTTTAAAGTTTATTCTTCAGGATTTTAATTCATTTAGACTAATGTTCCATATATTTCATTGTCAAAATACAGAAAATGTACCTATAGTAGAGGAATGTATTTTTCTATTTATCAGATATCTCTAAAGAGGAACAGTTAAATATAGAACTCTCTTCTGTGGTCCCCAAACTACTTATATTTGCATATTTCCCAGCTTTAGTAACTACAGAATATTGTAGCATGCTTTTATGTCTACTTATTTTCCCTTGCCACATCTTACTATTCTACTCATATTTTCCCCTATCTCAATTCTTTAAAACAATAAAACTGCAATGTATGTATTTTTGTAAGTAATCTCAAATACTCTGTGAATAAAACAGGGTATAAGCAAACACCTACATATTCCAGTATAAAAATTCATGTATTTCAATTTATTGACTTAAGCCAAAGGTATATTTTATAGAAAAATAGTTTTTATCATTCATCCAACTTGCCTTACAAAACATAGTCAAAGTATTTTCTCTAATGATCATAAGTCTTTTCCTAACTTAAAATATTTGAACGTGTGGGGAGGGGGGAAGAGAGCTTTGCTATCCTTCCAACCTTCAGCTATCTGTTGCACTCATTATCTTATTCACCCAAATCTTTTTTTTCAGCCCCTGAATGTCAGGTACCATGCTAGGCACATGCTCCACATGTGAAGATCAAAATCGCAAGGCCCTGATGCAAGGAGCTTAGATTCCACAAGAAGATCTAAGAAAAACTCACAAAGAGGTATGATTCACAGGTGAGAGTGCCTCAGGTCTCACAGAGAGAGCTCTGCATTGTCAGGGGGACAGGAAAAGTAGAAAGCGGTATTCAGCCAGGTGTTGCAAGAACAGAGAGGCCTGGCTATCAGAGGCTCAAAAACATTTACTCACTAAATGCAAGGACGGTGTCTTCCAGACAGAGGGAATAGCATAAAGAGTATAAATAAAGCATGACATGTGCGTGAAGAGCGAGAGGAAGGCTGAGTTACAAAGCCAGGCTGGAGCACTGATCTGCATTGTCTGATACGGTAGTCACCGTAGCTGCTTCCTTCAAATTAAAATTCAGTTCCAGCCACAGTCGTGCGGGCGAATGTACAGGTTCTTTACATCACCACATAAAGTTCCACTGGACAATGCTGATCTAGGTCATTTAGACGTGGGTAACAGGTCAAAAACCAGGACGCAGGAAGAAGTGGGAGGGAGGAAAAAAAACAAACACCCCCAAAGGCAAAGAAGTTAGCAGTTGCCTGTAATTGACGTAGGTGAGAACGAAGCACTGAGTACGGAAAGCGCAGGAGCCAAAGACACTGCAATTATGCAACTAGAAACACGAGGTGATGGTGTCAGGAAAACATCAAAAGGGTCATTTGACAGTTCTGGGTGTCTAGCAATCGATTCAGAGAACCTTATAGATGGACCTTCATCAGACATTATGTTATGGTGACTTGTTACTGTGAAGCCTGAAGGTGTGCGGAGATTCTATCTTCCTCTAGAAACAGGGTGAGAAGCTTCCTACCTAGATTTAATAAACACAGATACCAGCACCAGCCAGCTTTTACATACATGCGTACCTTCACACATGCACACACACACTTTTTATCAAAATTCAAAGAGACGGAGATTCTCTGTATGTGTAATTGCAGTGATTATAAGACAGAACGTATCTCTCAGTTCTTTACGATAGAATATTTAATTTCTCATAAAGTAATTAGCTAAGTCAGTGGAAAGGGGCCATGTTATGCTGAAAGAAAGAGTAAGTACACATTCATTAAGAACTGTACTTAAAGAAAGTCTCAGATGAACACTTCAGGTCTACTAGAACACAAGGGCTCAGGGGAAGGAAGGATGCTCCCACAGGTTTTTTAGACTGCATTTAGTACGTGAAGAGAGGACTTGATAAAATGCAGACTGACGGCCAGCCCTGTTCACCACTGCTTCAATCCTGTAAATGGAATGAACCTGAGAGCCACCACTACCTAGAGAAGCCATTCTCATTCAGACAAATTCATAACCTTGTAAGTCTGTGTTACACTGCGATCTGATAATTCATGTATTGACTGAAAGAAGAGGCAGGGTGGCTTGTTTGGAAATTGTTTTAAAGGTTTCAACCTAATGGAGGGATGAGAAGATCATAATCAGAGGGCGTCCTGTTGAGTGAAGAACCATGCTTTGGGTTGTCCCGAGTTGGAGGCCGGGCAGGCGGCAATGGCACTGGATCGGAGGCTGAATCAAAACCATCTCCTAGAGGATAACACAAAATCTCAATGTATTTTCAGAACGACAATGGCATGGAATTTTGCCTTTAAATTCTGACCATTAAGATGCAGAACACAAAGCGAATACGTTTTATACATACCCTTTAAATATATGCCTAATTCAGGGATGTTTGATTTCTTCATCTCTGAAGATGTACCATGGGTTCCATTCAATATACAGTGACCGTTATCACAAGACCTAAGGCAGAGATCAAAGGACAAAAATCATAAGGAAAACTACTTTCTTTTGAAAAGTAATTTGGAGGGGTGATAGGAACTAGGAATCCTGCTCATGTGCTAAAGCTTGAAAATAAACAATTTCCTTTTTTGGAAAAAGTGTTTTTATTCTTTTTTTTTAAAAGATTTTATTTATTTATCTGACAGACAGAGCTCACAAGTAGGCAGAGAGGCGCAGGCAGAGAGAGAGAGGAGGAAGCAGGCTCCCCGCTTGAGCAGAGAGCCCGACGCGGGGCTCGATCCCAGGACCCTGAGACCATGACCTAAGCCGAAGGCAGAGGCTTTAACCCACTGAGCCACCCAGGTGCCCCAAAAGTGTTCTTATTCTTAAAAGAATAATTAGAAGTATTCTTATTCTTATTTAACTATTTTTACAAAGAAGAAGTAAATATCTTATGGAAGACAATCTTTTTTAAAAGTGAAATCAAGAATTACAAAGGCCACAAAAATTACTGATAAGCTAAACAAATCTGTGAAAATTAACATATATTTGGAAAAGTTCAATGATACCTTGTCAAGTTTTTGCAGAAAAACATGTAGTAAGGCAAAAATAAATATGTAATAGTCCCAATGACTTATTTGTTGATGGTATGTAACATAGTATTTCTGTAATTTAAGCTTTCCTTATATAATAAACTAGAGCCCATCAAAGAATTATTAAATGTTCTGAAATTTCATTAAAATTCTGATAGGCATATTCGAAGACCTAGAGTCTATGTTAGAATTTCACTACTGCTATGACCGAAACTCCCAGCACTTCGGATAGCTGTAGAGAAAAGACTTGGGCAAAGGCCTTGGGTACACAACAAACATTTTAATCTGTTTGTCTGCAAAGGATAATAGTTACTAAAAAAGTATTTTTGTTGTTTGTATTAATATATTCGAATCCTACCATATGCATAATGGACAAAACTGGGGTATTAGAAGATAGCAGGAAGAGAATGTACAAAGCACATTTTGTCTTTAGAAGATAGCTGTGTAACAATGAACTCTGCTCACCAAGTTATTCTGTTCACAAAAAGCTATAGGAAACAGAGTTTGTATTTTCCTTTACTCTGGTTTACTCTGAATTCTTGGGGCATAGTAAAAGTACATACATAATCGAGGAGCTAGTGGACATTTAAATAGTTACTGCAAGAGCGCTTCATCTGAAATTCATTTCCATTCTCTCTGGTGGCCACGTCTGTTTCAGGGGCCAGAGATGGTTCATTTTAAAATAGTTATCATGTATTGAATTTTCATAATAATGATGGATTTTTACTGAAACTGAATTGAATTATTCATCTACTGTTTAACTTTTTCCACATATTGACAATTTATTTCTTCTGATGTTCCAAAGGGGGAAAAATGTATTGGGAAAGGAAACGTTTAAGCTTAACGAGTGCTCTGTGGAGGACATAAGAAGTTACTTCATCCATCGGCTTTCGAGAACAAATTAGATAAAAAATCCATTCCAATTAAGTTTAGGGATTATCAACATTTATTACTTCTCTGTAACAATAGGAAGATAGTAATGGTGGTCATAATTCAAATTTATTTTCAGGATTTGGGAAGCCTGCCACCAAAAATCTCATCCAATATGATCTGACAATTAAAATTTAAAGCATTTAAATTATACCTCTCACTTCTTCAGCAATGGAAAAAAAAAAATGAAATCCCAAGGAAACCAAAAAAGCTCATCTAATTTCAGTCTTTAAAAATTACTATCCATTTTTCTAAAAATTGTGACAATTTGTATTTGATATGAAGGAATAACTTCCCTCTCTAGTAAGAGTAGTAGACATTTGGTTCTTCTGATATAACAAATTGCCTCTCAGTTATTTATCTTCTCAATGATACCGTTTTATCAACAAATGTCTTAGACACCACTGATGAGCAAGAAATGCTTTGGTTCTCTTATTTTGAAATATGAAGCCCTAGATGCAGAATGTTAGTAATTCTGGTGAAGAATACTGCAGAGTGTTGATAATTCTAACCAGGATCACTCATGTAGACAGCTCTCTGGTGAAAATGAAGATTTGCTCCTCTTTTCCAAGTATTGCATTTTCACCTCCACGTGATACTCAAAGAAAGACACTAAAACATTTTTTGGATCTTTCATCTGTAAAGAAGGAAACACTTCACTCATAAAATGCTTTCCACTGATTGACTTGACCTTGAAAAGGAAATAGCACATAGAGATGGCCGAAGTGCTGGGCAGTTCTATCCTCAATCAAGAGCTGCTGGAAGGCAGGAAGGCTAGGCCACCAGCCACCGTTCACCCCTACGCTGTGTGCCAAGCATCACTCCAGGGATTCCGTCTCACAAAGGCAGTGAACTCACAAATAAAGTTTTAAAACTGGGATTTGACTTACTGAGTACCTCATGTAAATCAGATGAGAGAAAAGAAAAATACTTGAGATTACAGATTACTAAATCAATTACGTAAGGGAAGAATCATCCCTCTACTTGAGTACATACTAATATTTCAATATATGCCACCCATTTTTAATAACTGTTATATAACTCAGTGGAGCTGCCTCTTCAAAGACCAAGGATGTCTCTGTTATGAGGAGAACAAACAACTGACAAGAAGAAGAAAAAAGACACTATCCCTCACAATCTTATTCAATCTAAGGAAAAGTAAAATAGTTTCTGATTTAAAAAAAATAGCTAAGAGAAATACTTTTAGTGTTTTTTTCTTCTTTTTACTTTAAGATCTGATGAGTAGAAGTAGGTAGCCTATCTAGAAGGGAAATGAATATATACTAGTCTTTATATCATGAAGAAAATTCTAAGGAAGGTTCGGTAATACTTTGGTGTCCGAGCACTGATTTTCTTCATGAGATATGTGCTTAGAACTGATAAAATGCACTGAAAATAGTGTATTGAAAATTGATGAATTAATCACCACAATAGGTAATATACAACAAAGCTTTATTAGGCTATGACTTGTTTTTGGGGGGCAGGGTGAGAGAAGGGCAACAAAATGTTCCGTTAGATTTACTAGCCAATTAATTTAGCTAAATGAATTTCTGAATAATGAGAAATCTGCATCTTTTAGTACTCTCTGAAAATAATGCAGAAAATCGTATATAGGAAGAAGAGGCTTTGACCAAGAAATCAAGGGTTTTTTATTAAATACATGTGATTCAGCTGCTTAAAAACAAAAACCACACATGATAATGCTTATGCAGGTATGAGGTAATAAAATGCTGCCCATATGCTTACCGAGGAGGAGGTTTTACGTTATGGCAATGAGATGGTTGTGAATTCAGGGAAACAGGATGGGATGAAGGAATCTTGTATTCATCATCATCTTCCTCTACTGGGTCTCTGGTTTTCTCTGAAAGGGAATTTGCTAACGGGCCAGTACACCTACCAGAGAGGGAAAAAAATCCAGTCTACTTTAAGCATAACAATTCAGAACAGGCAAGTCAGATGTGATATAATCAAATCAAAGGAGCCATTTTGTCACTTGTATTCATTTTTCAATTACAGGCTAACATCAGAAGGACTGTTCTTCTACTAAATATAGATGAAAAGGATTTTTCAATCTTTTGTTAAGATTCTATTGATGAAATAAAAGAATTTTCATACTTATAATTTTAAATGGCACAGTAAGAAAAACTAGTATCCTGTCAAATTAAATAAAAAGGTCTTGAAGTTAAAAGAGAATGTATAAAATTATCTAAACCAAAGCTATTAAAATATTAACATTTTGTTCCAATTTAACTTAAATGGGTAAATTAAGATAATAAATATATACACATGGTAGTTTTATATATTAATAAAGTCTTTATAGAAAGGTCAAACTTTCTGTCTCTTGTGAATATTACCTATAAGCTGAAAAAAAAAATCCAGTTCAATTAAATGAATTCCTTCTCCTGTGAAGTTCAAGTACAATTCAAATTGTTAATTTTTTTCCCCAAGAACTACTAAGAACTAAAAATGATTGGAACAATTAGAAGTAGATAATAAGCAAACTTATTAAGTCTTTGAGGTATAGTACATTATTTTTATGGCTTCGATTCTCTGGCTAAATAAAAAAGAATGAAGATGAGTACAACAATCACCTAATACCGAAAGAAATTTTCAAGTATTTTACTCATCCATGAGAGTAAATAAAAAAAAAAAATAAAGCCAAACAAGGAAACAAAACCTGGCTGATTTTCACAGTTGTTGCTAATGGAGTTTAATCTAATCCTTGCTTATGCAAGTTAAAAATATAAAGTAGTAACACATGAACCTACCCTAACTTTTTGACACCCAACCAATTTGCAAGACACTGTTGGTATATATAAACACAAAGCTTTTGTTAATCATGGTGAAACCTCGGTTTCATTAAAGGTATATATATATTTTTTTAAATGTCTGTGACTGCAATTTTGAAGCACCTTCTGTAGAGGGAGCAAAAGTCCTTTAGTATATGTGCCATCGAGCCTGAAATAACTTTTTCATTTCGATTTCTTCTCGCTAGTTAGAATGAGAAAAATTTTAAGGGCTTTTCTTTGTGCCCTTTACAAGAAGACATTGTGAAAAATGTAAAAGTTTTCGTTTCTACTAGTATTTGAATCCTAAGAAAGTTCATAGATTAAAGAGAAATCTCTCCTAAGACTTTTCAAAAGCATATTTTTGCCTGTCTTTGAAGACTTTTTCAGTACTGATTTTTGAGTTCTTGTTTGTTTGAAAAATCTCCAAGTCCAAACGACAGTTTATAGTCAGGTGAAAGCAGTGACACAGTGACAAAAAGCCTGCGGTCACTGCCCAGAGCCCGAGCTAATGACCTGATTAACGACCTGAGGGTTACACCTCTTGTGGTGTAACCTTAGAAGTATGTATATTCCAAATGAAGGCGCAGAGTACATGGACTGCCAAATGGAGACCTGATGGGTATTGGGGTAGGAATTTCAAACATGACCTTTCTACGAAGTCTTATAAACATGGACATCGATTTACCTAACTCAAGGATCAGAATGGGTTCTATCGACAATCAAACAATATATATCCTTTCTATATCCTAATATACTTTCATTCATAATGAACCCTTTTTTCCTTTGCAATTCAAGCATATCTTGTATAAAAGAAAAAGACGTATTAACCAAATGTTCAACAAAATCAGTGTCAGAAATCTACCATCTGCCTGTTGTGTTACTTCCAAAGATTTAAGAGTTCCCAAAGAAGCACAACACATTGAGACAAGAATGGATGGTTTCTGAAATCACATCTGTCATGCCTGAGTCTCTTCGGTGATAAAGAATTTCATCTGGGTAACTCCCGCCCCTACTCTTCTGCTTTGCTGCAAATCAACAGATGGAATATTTCTGAAGAAAATGAAAAGAAAAGCCCACCTAAGATTTTATGGAATAATATAGGCTTACTGCTAAAATTTACTAATCATAGATTATTAGCTTAAATGGATTTTAGTGGATTATATCCAGAAGTGGAAAATGTCTTCAACTGGCATTTGTATCCAGATCCAAAAAAGTGATTAAATATCCCATTTATCACCATTTTAGTAAGTTTGAAAGTCAAATTTTATTTTTCTTCTTTGTGTTTTTAAGGCAAACTTCTTGTATCAGTATAATATTCTACTTCAATAAGCCAGTTTATGAGAATATCATTCTAGTGCATTTAAAAAAATTTTTTTAAAGATTTATCTTATTTATTTTACAGAGGGAGAGAATGCATGGGGGAGGGGCAGAAGGAAAGGGAGAGAGAAATTTTAGCAGACTCTGTGCTTAGCAGGGAACACAATGCTGGGCTCGAGCTCGCAATCCTGAGATCACAACCCAAACTGAAAACCAAGAGTCAGATGCTTAATGGGATGTTTAACCAGCGATGCCATACAGGTGCCCCTCCTTCCAGTATATTTTATTCAGCATAAATTTTGTATCAAATTAACCTCATCCAGTTTTTTTTTTAAAGATTTTTATTTGTCAGAGAAAGAGAGAGAGAGAGAGCACATGCACAAGCAGAGGGAATGGCAGGCAGAGGGAGAAGCAGGCTCCTCGTTGGGCAAGGAGGAGCCCAATGCTGGACTCGATCCCAGGACTCTGGGATCATGACCTGAGCTGAAGGCAGATGCTTAACTGACAGAGCTACACAGGTGTCCCTAATCTTATCTAGTTCTGAAGGTAAAAATAAAAGCAGTTTCTATCATAAAAAACAAACAAACCCAGGAATGTACAGTATGGACTTTGGGTTGATTATGTGTCAATACAGGTTCAGCCATTTTAACAAAGGTCCCACTATGGTGGAAGATGATGATGGAAAGGCTAGGCATGTGCGGGGGTAGTCAGTATAAGGGAAACTGCTGTACCTTTGCTTTAATTTTGCTGTGAATCTTAAAAAAAAAATAAAGTCTTTAATTACTCTAAACTTCTCTACAACATGAAGTTTTAATAAAAAAGAGAAGGTACAAATAAGATAAAGAATTTGTATATAAGATACCAAAAGAGAAATCTCAATTCATATAAATAATTACATTATTTGTAGTTATATGTGGGATTTTTTTTCCACTTCATAAACTAATTCAAAAAGTAGGTTCAATTTTACTTGCCACTAAGTAAGTGGTAAAAAAATTAGTTTCACAATTTTCATTGGCTATCATGTATGTTTACTTTTGGCAGTGGAGAAAATACCTAACTTATGGGACACAAGAAAATTTTCAGTCATTGATGTGGCTTCTGAGAAATATTTAGGATATCAGAGGAACAAAACAGAGCAAATTATATTTGGCTAGTTCCAAGTTAAAGCTGCCAAGTAAACCATCTTATCATTTACACCCATTACTTCATTCCCTTTATGTTATCATCATACCCAGAGCGGAGTGCTTTGCACTGTGGCTGTCATTCGGAAGTTAATATGCTGGTAATGTACCAGGACACATCCTCTCAAAGATGCACAGCCATTCTCTTCCCAACCTGCACCTCTTGTTAAACCCACTGTGTGTTAGTTATCGGAGCCTTCAGTGAGAAACACATCCATTTTCTGCAAGTGCACACTTGAAACAAACCAAGAATATATTTTCCAACGCTGTTCTTAGTGATTTGTACATTTCAAAACAAACTCACAGACACACTCCTCCACAGCATTTTGTATTCTTGGTGTAAAGCACATAATCAGAGGGGTGACCTGCGTATCCCACTGGCTTTATGTATGTAACTTATAACTCAAATACCACCATTGCCATGTACTTCCTTTCCTTCAATTGAATAATTCTTGATAACTCACTTAGTCCATCAACTTTTCCAGAAAAAAGGCAAAGTAGAAATATTCATTTTCACTGACTATGAACCTCCTGTGACATTGCCCGACAAAACAGTTTTCTTTCGACTTTAATTTGTTCAATTTTACGTATTTGGTACATGTTCTTTCACTGACGTTGTGTTTTCTATATATTCACCTACACCTGTCATCTATTTCTGTCCTGAACTGCGAAATACTAAAGGGTCTACAAAGGGCTGGCATGGTATGTAACTGGGGGAGCACTCACAGCTTTTAGACAAAAATGGGTGATTATCTGAGAAACAGATGACCAAGCTGTTAAGGGGAAAATAATGATCATTTTTTGGATTCTTTCATAATCTAGAAAAGCATTTTAATATATTATTTTGCTTGTTTTCTACATGTAAGAATGTTTATTTAATCATATCTGAAGGCAAGGTTTTAAAAAATAACTTTTCTTAAAACTGACTCTTCAGAACCTACTGTATACATTAGTCCATATTTCTTGTATTAATTATCACAAGCCTAACAGGGAAAATACTTAACTCCCAGAAATCATAGCCCTGGTAAGTGGTGACACTAAATAAAGGTCTATTTGAAATGATGGCATGTATGCCACAAAATAGTAACTTCCGCAGTATATCAGAGTGAGTTTTATAATACATACTGATTTCGAGGGTTCTTTCAGGACATCGAGAAAAGTTGGTGTGGCATACTATCACGTTTAACAAACCTTTTTTTTAATTATAAGCATTTCATAGACTTGAATATAAATTGGAGAAACAAATTTTAAGTTGTATTTTTAAGTTAACTTATTCAGAACCAATGTCCACCTCTAAAATTTTTAGGGGATCTGCTTTAGAAATCAAAAAGAAAAAAAAAAGAAATCAAAAAGATACTGAGGAAACATATACTCTTCTTGAGAATCTACTTTTCCAATATATGTTGTACATGAACGACTTCACGATGATATTTAAAGTGGTATCATTCGTAATCACCAAAAACAAGAAACAACCCAAATGTCCCTCAGTGGAGGTGGATAACCAAGCCACAGTATGTCTTATAATGGAATACTTAGACTGGAGCAATACAAAGAAGAAACTATTGATACACTTGATAACACGGATGAATCTCAAATGCATTACACTAAGTAGAAAGAAGCCAAGACTCAAAGGACTAGGTACCACATGATTCCATTTATATGATATTCTAGAAGAGGCAAAACTATATGGACATAAATCAGATGGGTAATTTCCACGGGTTTGGGATGAAGGGAACTGACATAAGGCACGAAGGGACTTTTTGGAGTGATGGAACGGTCCTGTACCTTGATTGTGGCAGTGATTATGTGGCCATGCATTAGAACTCACAAAGCTGAATTTTACTGTACATAAGTTATGCTTTAACCAGGGAAAAATTTCATTTTAAATTAAAAATTCATTTTGGCTCACTTTAAATATTATAGATAAGCATCTTTCACAAATATGCTGAATATTCTTAGTGGCCTTCAAATAAGTTATTGAATTTTATTTGAAATGACAGAGAAATCTTAACAGAAACTAAGAAATGTTTGAATGTTATGGAATATGCAAAGAGGCTCTCACTTAAGATGAAAATGAAATCTCATTCTATCCCTACGTGTTTTCTATCAACGGATTGATATGTTCATGGAGAAATGGAGAATATACGATAGACTATGCCACTGTGAGACCAAAAAGAAACAGTATAAGGAATATATTTTACATTGTATATTTAAATAGCAGCCAATGGCTCACCTTTCTTTCTTTCTTTTTGAGATGGAGAGAGGGAGAGAGAGAGAGAGAGAGAGAGAGTGTGAGCAGGGAGAGGGAGAGAGTCTCATGCAGGCTACATGCTCGGCACAGAATCCAATGTGTGGGCTCGATCTCAGGACCCCAAGATCATGACTGAGCTGAAATCAAGTCAGACACTCAACCAACTGAGCCACCCAGACAGCCCTAATGGCTCACATTTCTAAGGCTACCTAATTTTTTATGATCATAAATGAGTTCTTTTTGTAAATTATAAGTAACAGGTTTGTCAGACCACTAGGGCTACTGTTATATCAGTTCTCATCATAGTTTTTAATCAGAGAAAATTAAAGATTAGTGGAATTAGTGGCATTCCCTCTATCCAGATTATAGTCATCCACCAAATATTGCTTTCCACAAAAGATGAGAAGGGATTGCAATTCTGTGTGAATTTAGAAATTATAACACTATAATAAAAAGGAGAAAATAATATTCATATATCTTTTGTACACTTCCCACACATTATTGCTTTTTCTGTTGAGACTGGTTTAAAACGATAGACTTGAAACCCTCAACTGTTTTCAGCAATGTCTCAACAAGTAGGTTGTAGGGATTCACCAGAAAACCTACATTAGGATGGTTTAACTGCTTTGCAGGAGATTTGAACACCTTTTTTTTTTTACATAATCTCATGGATTTACAAATTAAGTCTGAGTTTCAAATATTAAGTCATATCAGTAGGTCCAAATCAAATGCACAAGCATTCTGCACAACACAACAAGAGAAGGATGCCACAGCAATCACAGTGAACACAATGAAAAGAAGGACCCTCTCCACCATCCCCTAGGCATCATGTCAATTGTTATTTATAGAAGACTGTCCTCTTCAGAATAGTGCACCTTTCCATTTACTCAAGGTAAAACAAACAAAAAGTGCAGTATCTTGGCAAGCCTTAAAAAGATTTTAAGGTACTAGAGGAAAGTTGGTTCTGAAACTAATAAAAGAGCAATCATATTCAATTCACTTGCTAGGATTAAGAAAATAGAATAGCTCTTAATTACAGCTTTACTTTCCATTAAGAAGTTTTCTACCATATTTTCTTGTATTTAAATCAAAATACTGATTTCTTATCACTGAGAAGGGATTCATGTAAAACCGAAGTATATATTGTCTATACAGATCCTCAAGTGAACAACAACAGAACATGTTTTCCTGCTCTTTTGATGCTAAGCACACGTAATAAGCCTGGTATGCACTATCCACAAAATGAAAAATTCCAGTCAAGCTCATTCCCTTTAAGTGTTTGTTTGTTTGTTTTTAAGATTTTACTTATTTACTTGACAGAGATCACAAGTAGTCAGAGAGGCAGACAGAGAGAGAGGAGGAAGCAGGCTCTCTGCAGAGCAGAGAAGCTGATGAGGGGCTCGATCTCAGGACCCTGGGATCATGACCTGAGCTGAAGGCAGAGGCTTTAACCCACTGAGCCACCCAGGCGCCCCTCCCTTTAAGTGTTTTTAAATGATGATGCGGTATTTGTATTAATGTCTCCTGTGGCTTAGTACCTTTTTCTTTTCTATGTCATCCACTTTCTAGTTAAAAACAGAGCAAAACAAAACAAACCTCCCCCTCTACCATGAATTCACCAGATCATTTCATTCACATTGATCTAGCTTTATAGTTTTACACTTTGACTTATACACAGACCATTCTGGCGACTGTTTAAAGACAACCACAGTCACATGCGCGTTCACACACACAGATACTGATGTTTGGAAGCGTGATCTCTCTGGGAGCAGTTGAGGCGACATTCACAAAGCTACATTTCTAGTTTATTTTCCCTTGCAATTTGGCATATAAATGGAGATTTTTTTATAATAACCTATAATGCTTACTAAAATTTTACAGCAGTGTTCTAAACATATTTTCTCCAATTAACATTTCAGGGGTAACTGGTATAGTCTACTTCAAACTAATACTTCAATAGTTATCAATCTATCTATCAAACTAAATTTGAGCATTCGGTCATATAGAAATAAGTTTATTGGCTTTCAACAGCACCTACTGAAATACTCACCTGAACATAATACATGTTTTAAGCATAGATGGCATGTTCAACTGTTCCCTCAAAACTTCTACTTTCGCGCGCGTGTGTGTGTAGTACGCACCCCAAACTCAGCAGATCCCTAAGTCTCAATTTTACACCTCTGTCCTGTTCCCACATCTGTTCTTCACCAGTCTCCCTCTTTGGAAAATGGCACTGATTTACTCTGTTTCTTTAGCCAAAAACCTATGTAGGGGTTGTCACTGACTATCATACCTCGCAGATATCCAGGTTATTAACAGGTACCATTTGATCAAAATACGCCCCAAAGCTGACCCAGTAACTCCATCACCGTGACTCCAAACCCCTGACCATTTCTGACTGGTCTACCGTATCAGATGACAACCATAGTCACCATTGGTCTCCCTGCTTTCATTTCTGTTGTCCTAGAGACAATTTTCCATAGAGCAGCCAGGGAAATTCTTTAAAAATGCAAATCAGTATCACGTCATAATGCCAATCAAAACTTTCTGAAAACCAAACCAAAATTCTCATCTCAGCTTTAGAGGCAGTGTACTATTTAACCCTGGAATACCTTATTCAACTCTAGTCAAATTATTTCAAGACAAAGATAGTTTAGTAAAAATTTATACTACAAAGTAAAAACAATCCACATAGGATTTTTTCACTCTCCCCTAGACAATAATAAGTACCCATGCTTTAAGCTTTTATTTAAAATTTTACACTTATAGCTACATATCAATGATGTTAAATAGAAACCATTTAGAAAAACTATTTAAGAAAAAAATAAATCTATGTACATTAGTACAGTTTCAGCTTGCTTCAACAGAACATTTTTAAAAAAATAAATTCTATATTCTTCTAGGTCTCAAGATAAGTTATACAATAAAAGTCACATAACTGCAAAAATACAGTTTCATAAGAAAGTAACACTATCAGACAGTAGCCTCTTACATCAAGTAAATGGGAATCATGATAACATCAAATAATTTAACAACTACACTTTAGTAAATATTTATAACAACACAATGTACATTTAAAAAGGTAAATGCTAGCTGCGACTTGACTGAATTCAACACTGGGATTTTCAACATTTGTGAGAACTGTAAGTCTATGTTAGGTAATTTGTGATTTTGCTTTGGGCTGATTTTGAAACATGCAGAAAAAGTCTAACACGGAATTAGGTACTTGAACATCCAACATCCCGATTTCATTCCTATTTGCTGAGACCTCTGTTCTATGCCCCTCTTGTGCTAAAGGGCCATAGTCATTGGACTCTGGTTATATATTCTAATGAGGCCCAAGTAGACGAGACATAAAAAACAAAACCAAACAAAACTAGAGCAGTAATCCAACTCATACTGGCTTCAGCAAAGAGACACAAACAGCCAACTACAAATGCACACCTAAATTGCCAAATGTTTCATATATAATTAACATTATAGATGAGCACCCCTTAAAAAACATATTGCACAGAATCTAAAAAGTTGAAGCTCAAAAGTTGATTTTGGAGATCGTTTAAGATAAACAACCCCTTCATTTATCAGATGGAGAAAGTGAGGGCTTGAGAAGTTACCTTGTTCAAAGACAGACAAATACTTAATATGCTGGAGTCAGGTCTGATTATTTAATGTTCACTTCAGAATTTCATGCTGGTTTTATAATAATACAGCCCATAAATGATTAAGACAAGTGCTTATTAAAATGTTAAGTAACAAAGAAGGGCATGACATTATCTCTACAATATAATGTAAATCATGTAAAAAAATCTAAAAAAAGTCAAAATGTTAAAACTCTGGACGTTGATATTTTGAGTATGCAGACGCTTATATTTACACATTTGTTAATTTTCTTTTTTCCTACAGTTTCCATATTTTATACAATGAAGAACTGCTACCTATATAGTCAGGATAAAAGACTGAAGATATAAATGTGACATTAAAAGTCAACACTTGTATTGTTAATTATGGTTAATTTGCAGCATGCAAAAATCAAAAACTAATTTGCTGTTAAATCTACATTGTTAAAATATTTCTCTGGGTAAGGCAACTGCACTCTTTCTGAGGGAAAAATCAAGAATAAATGGGGATAACATATATTCACACGTACTTATAAACTGAGGGACTAGAAAAATATTAATAAAATACATTATGCTATGAATTTATTCTTAACTTATAGGAGAAACAGATATCTAATATTAAATATATAAGAAGGAAACTACAACTTCTGCTTCTCATTCCACTCGATGGTATGAATTTAGTAAACAGAATATACAAATTTAATTTCTAATTGGCAAATTTTTATTTATTTCATTTTCTGAATTATCAGAGTTAATTGAATGTAGATGTTTTATTACATATGTATATCTATCTACCTATCCATCATCTATCTATATCCAGAGTTCATGTGAGGCTAGGATATCGTAAGTTCTTATTGATTTAGAGCCCACTATACAGAATATGTACATTTGCTTCCAACTTTTATGTCAGCTGCATTATCTGGCAGTTCCCAGAGAAGTTACCACTGGAGAATACTCCAATTAGCTTAGTTTCCCACTGTCTTCTGAATGATGTCACATTTCACACTCTTGCTTTTCTTGTCCACTCCCTTTTTGAACTGTGTCTATTCTCTACGACTCAGGAAACTTCCATCCTCTCTATGAAACATCCTTGGACTTGGAAAGTCTGTAGCAATCTTTCCTCCAAGCATAAGTAAAAACTAACAAGTTAGAAATACAATTTAGTGCATAATGTTCTCTGGGGATTTCATGTATGTTCATTTTATTTTCTAAAGTCGAGTGTAAATTTCTTGGGGGCCGGGATTTAGCTTATCCTTCCTTTTGTATTCTTATGTATAGGGGAGCTCAGTGACCAGCAGAGGAAGGACTAAATGCTCTAAGACTTTCAGTCAGAAGTGAGATCTTAACCAGATAATCAACCAAGCAACCAGGTACCTTTGCTGTATTCAATACACAGCAAAAAGAGTAAGGTGTTATGGAAAAATCAGAAAATTTAAGAAAAAGTTTTTTGCCTTTAAAACCTTAAAATGTTTTTTTTTTTTTTTAATATGGAAAAACACCTTAAAATTAGAAGACAGTGGAGCAGAGTTCATAGTTAAATGTGTAGGACATAAACTGTAGGAAGAGAAATGAGAATTAGTCTTACCACTTACTATCATTGCTAATGAAGATGTTACACAAGCTTTCATAAAGAAATACAGCCTGAGACATGGACCTTTAGAATAAAGATTCTGAAAGAGTAGTGCATAAGGGGAAACAGCTTGAAAAACTCGCCAAACCAGAAAAAAAAAAAAAAAAAAAAAAGACAAGATTGGAGAGCAAGCATTAGGAATTATTTTAACATTTTAGTTGGGTAAAATCCCATGGATCTTACTGCTAGCAGAAGAGCAGAGAATTAACTTAAAAGGAAAGAAAAAACAATGCTGGGTTTTAAGTAGGAAAGTAATCTGGGGAAAGCAGAATTTAAATTCATTCAGCTGTGTAAACAAAATATATTAGAGAAAAGGCAAGTACCCTAATTTAACATAAAGAGAAGGAAAATCGGAATCAGAAGACTTGGTTTTATCCTGGTTTAACTTGGGTAGATCTATCACTTAACTGTCCATTGTGTCCTCATGTCCCCATTTTTCAAATGAGATAACCCGGATTAATTTATTTTTCAGTTAACTCCATTTTAAAAATCTGTTGATACGAATTCTAAGATCATGATGTTTCATCATATGTAAGATTCATTCTTTCAGTTGTCCCGCTAGGAGGCATCGGGAAAGATGAGCGGATTATAAAAAAACTTTCAAAGAACAATCAATGGAATTTAGTGGCTGAATGGGTTTGGGAATTGGGAAAACTGACAGACTCAAAGATTATTTTCTGATATCACACTGGATAGTTGGGATAAATTGACACCCCTCAGGGAGAGAGGTAAACTGGAGGGGAAAGCTCATTGTGCTACTCTGTTCTCTTCTGGGATACAAAGAAGACAAGTTTTCTCTCCCTGAGCTCCTTGCCTGAAGTTTAGGTAAGTATCCTAGATGCTGTGCTTCCCAGCAAAGAACCAGGAAGGATCCTGAATTCTGGTATATTAGTTTATAAAGCTGACTGGATCATTTTTATTGATGTGTTTTTATTCACCTTGCACTTTCTGTACTGAGTACCTCACATCCACTACTACCATCACTTTATGCACGGACAAGAGATCGCCAAATTCAGCAGAACTCACTTGATGCTAGGGAGGAGAGTGGCTGCGGGGGGAGGAGGAGAAAGCCGGGGAGGAACGTCATACTCTTCACTTCCCAGGTGACCGTTGGAAAAGACCTGAAAGGAAATCAAAGGGCTAGTTTAAAATTTAACTTCTGGAGGACCTAAGAACAGTAGCAGCTCTTAGAAAAACTGTAATTTTGAAAAGCATGGGCAATGTCAGTTTATTTAAACAAGTGAAATATCATATAATTTACTTCGGAGTCAGTAGCACCATAGCGATCATTCACCATCACCCAAAGGAGTACAAAGTTATACATAAAAAATACAATACAACATGATACTTGAACACACTGAGAAGGGATATGTATGATAATTTCTATAAATCTGACACAGGTAGCTAGATACACAGACAGTAAAATTTCCCAAATACCAATCAGTTTTTATGGAAGTTACCATTCTCTATAGGATTCCGTGAAGAGAAAATGGTACAGGTGCAATTCTTCTTTCAATTCTTGCAAATAAAAGTGTTCTAAATTATATCTCTCTGGGGTTAACAGAACATTTTTAAACTTCTTGATAAAATAGTACATGAGTACTATCAGAAATGCCTTTCATCTTGCAAGGCTGAAGCTTCAACACTATGGGCAACGAGAGACCAGTTCTGGCTTTCAAAGTGCATGCAATTTTAAATGAAATTTTCCATGTGAACAGCACAAACTAAAACTGTTACCTTGCTTATAAGGTACTGTAGAGAACTGGTATTTAATTACTCAGGGTAAGAAATTCCAATTTCTAGGTTTCTCAGTTATACTACAGAGACTGAACAATTGCTTGTTACTAATGCAACAACCTGAAATTAAAGTGATTTAAAAAAAAAGAGAGAATAACATTATATATTTATACACATAAGGTGAAATGTAGTTTAAAATCTTCAAGTAATCATTAAAGTTTTATCATGAGGCCCTTACCTAAATTCTTATTAATTCATAATTAAAAGGCAGGCTAATGAGGGGGGCAAAAGGCTGTACTATAACCTGAAAAGCCCGACCGCCCATCAATGACCTACCAATTTCCTTTCCTCCACTGGTATTTCTAAAATGGTATGGAAGCTTTTAGAATGCAAAATGTCCATGCCCTTCTCTATCAGCTTAAAATAAGAAACATAGTTTAAAGAACACATTTGAAATATATCAATGATCGCTCTTCAGAGTTATACAATCTCAATCCTAAAGCATTGAGGTATCACTCTAAAAACTAGGACCTATGCTGGAGTTCCATTCTCTCTTTTGCCTGTCTGCCTCATTAGAAGTGATATTAGAGTTACATGGTGACAAAACCGCTTCGCTCTGAACTACGTGCTCCCACCTGCACACATTCCAGTAGACTTAGAATCATTTTAGCTGCCACAACCTGAGTAAGTGCAATAAATTACAGGTTGAGCTAAAAATAAATATTTTATGTTCTTTGGGAATCTGAAAAGCCTGTTTATAAATAGGAGAAAAAAAAATCATTCCTCAAAAGTGTAGATTGATAGCATTGATTGAAAGAGTTTACACTGAAACTTCACGGATTCAGGCCTTCTTATTTATTTATTTATTTATTTCCCCTTAAGAGAGGCAAGGGAGTTTGGGGTGGGGAGTAGGGAGGGGCAGAGGAAGAGGGAGAATCGTAAGATCTCAAGCAGGTTCCACCCTTGGTGTGAAGCCCCACAAGGGGTTCGATGTAACGATCCTGGGATCATGACCGGAGCCGAAATCAAGAGTCAGACACTTAACCAACTGAACTACCCTGGTGCCCCAGATTGAGGTCTTATTCTTTAATTCTTTAACTAAGGAGACATCTTTTTCTTCTGCCTTCCCAGCTGACCGTCCCAAAACTACCACAACTTTATTGAAAATGCCACCAATGTAAATATTCGGATCCAATTACTCTTCTGCCAAAAAGCAGTAACAACAACAAAAACCTTTAAAACCTCTTTCCTGTCTAACAAATTAAAGACAAACTGGGGGTTGCTGGGGGGAGGTGGGATTGGGAGAGGGGGAGCGGGCTATGGACATTGGGGAGGGGAGGCGAACCATAAGAGACTATGGACTCTGAAAAACAACCTGAGGGTTTTGAAGGGTCAGGGGTGGGAGGTTGGGGGAACAGGTGGTGGGTGATGGGGAGGGCACGTTTTGCATGGAGCACTGGGTGTTGTGCAAAAAGAATGAATACTGTTACGCTGAAAAAATAAAAAGGGGAAAAAAAAAAAAGACAACTGAGTGTAGAACTCAGGACACTATTATTATTGGTTTCAATCTGCACTACTGTAATTTCATCTACCCTGCCTATCATCTACCCTGCCTATAGTCTATGTTGTATCCATCCCAAATGGACTTCCTTCACTATGTCCATTCTCCCTTCCTTCATGCTATTCCTCCCTGTCATGTTTACAGAAACACCCTCTGATCTTTTCATGTCTATAAGCCAGTGACCTTCTTGCACACAGCTTTCTTTACACCTTCTTTTACACTGCATCTCAATTAGATCTGCTTTTCTTCTTGAGGAGCCCGTATTGTTCTTTATGAATGCTTCTCCTATGCCTTATCTTTTAGTGAACTAATTGTACACCCATCTCATTCTCACTAGACTTTGCTTTATTTATTTTGTATTTCCCCTGGTGTCTTGAACATTCTAAGTACTCATAGAGCTAAAAGAGGTTGAAGAAATAAAAAGACATTAGGGGAAGCTTAGACTTATGGAAGAAGTTAATCAGAGTTATCTGATTAACTTTTTATAAATTTTAGGTTATCCTAGATTAATACGTTTCTACATGCCTCAAGATAGCATCAGTGCAAATCTTGAAGTTTGAAATGCCTTCTTCTGATTCAAATATTGTCTAAAAATTAAGCTTAAAGTATTTAGGACCTTTGAGATACAGGGAAAAATGCATGCTTTTGTGATAATCTTAGGACAATAAAGACAAAACTTTTTATTTGTACAAAACCCCAAATGCAATCCCTTTTCTGTATCCCATGTATGTGAAGCCACAAACACTACCCAAAAATATCACTACAATTTGTCCTTCTACAACGTCAGATTGGAAATAACACCAGTGTACATTGAGAACTTATTTCTTGATAGTCCTTCCGATTTATAGATAAGCTTGAGGTCATTCATATAAATATGTGCCTCTCCAGCAAAAAGCAAAAGCCACAATCTCAAAAAGGGGAATCTTTCTATGTATTTATCTAGCAGCATCTTCTAAAGATTATTGTACACAGGGTCATTTTAGAATAATGTCATTTGAAGTCACATCATAAGTCAGAGATAGTTTTTATCATAGTAGAAACAGCAGTATTCTTAAACTTTCAAGAGGAACAAATAAAGATACTTTAACATAATGTTAGTATCTGGATACAAGCAGATAAATTTCAAGTGTCCAGTGATATTTTAAAACATACTTAACGCAAATATTTTTTACCTCAGCTAATTTATTTTTTATTATTTTTTTAAAGACTGCATTTATTTATTTGACAGAGAGAGATCACAAGTAGGCAGCGAGGCAGGCAGAGAGAGAGGGGGAAGCAGGCTCTCTGCTGAGCAGAGAGCCCGATGCGGGGCTCCATCCCAGGACCCTGAGATCACGACCTGAGCTGAAGGCAGAGGCTTAACCCACTGAGGCCCCCAGGCACCCCTTACCTCAGCTAACTTAAACAAACAAACAAACGACCACCAACGATAAATATCTAGCCAACAAAATATTTAAGGAGCAGGTTTCTAATGTGGCTAGAATCCGAGAATTTCAGAGAAAGAAAACAGTACTACAGGAAAGAAATTTCTTACCAATCAGACAAGAAAAATAAACCTAATAACTTTTGGCTTGCAGATTCATGTTAAAAGGAAAGTATTACCTTAGCTAATTTGAGGATGCCAGGTGGGAGGGAGGAGAGAAAGAGAATCAATGAAAGTCACAGAAAATTCTTGCACTTCATTTTAATGATGAGCTGAATGGCTCTTTCCCTCACAGCTCTCTACAAGTAGCAAATGGTGTAATTAGAATTTAATTTATTCTTGCTTCCCTTACCATTTATCTAGCGAAGATGCAAACAGAAAGGGCAGATGCCTCTAATGGATGATGGGAAGCGGCACAGTGACAGAGGACGCATGATGAAGTAAAGTGAGTGGTCTCTCCATTTATGGGTGTTCACTTTATGAAGTCTCCTGCCGGTATATCGAATTCTAATCTAAGCATGTCGTGCTTGCTCAAGTTTTCTTATCTTGAAAATGGGAAGCTAATAGTCCATTTGAAGTATTCCCTCTAATGAAAACAAGTCTAAATGAGACTTGTTCCTATTTCACACAAGCGTGTGTTTGCTTACTGTTGGACAGACTGACAGTTATGTGAACATACATCAACTTCCAAATATCTAGATCCCCTTTCCCTTTATTCCCATGATTAAATGTTTTAAAAACATCACACCAGGTATGGAGGGTGAGGATACATTGTAACCTTTACCATTCTCATGAAAAATAGGAGGAAAAGACTCCTATTTCAAATGAGAAAATTACATGCTACCTTCGGCTGAAGGCCAGTGCTGGAAAAATACATTAAAATACACACACGCACGCACAAACACACGCACACACACACACAACTGTTTTCCTCCTTGTATATCATGGTGTCCTCTTCCTCCAAGCCCTTTCCCTGACCCGCCCTCGCCCGCCCCAACCCCAGCACATATGCACTCTCTTCCTTCTACCATCAGCTTAAATACTGCATTAATTCAGCAACCAAGTGCTTACTATGCACTAATTAGGAATTACGCTAAATAAAAAGAGAGGAAGGAGAGAAAGAGATGATGATTTGGGTTTCAAATTTGTTAAAAAAAAAAAAAGACAACTATTTTGAATGAAAATGTCAACTATTACAACTTCTATTGCTCCTTCATGTCTACCCTTTACATTTGGTTTTATTCCAGACCTGAGGAGTAGAAGGATTTAGGTATTTGGAAGGTAACTATTCTCCTAGATAAGGTACTATTATTCTTCCATTTTATAAAGTAAGAAAAATAAGACAGACAAAGCAAGAAACACTCTTAACTCTGGTTCCCAGAGGTACCAGGTGGTTCTCCAGAAGGGAGACGTGTGTGTGTGTGTTGGGGGGGACATGGGGGCCGGGGATTAAGTAGTGCACTTGTTAAGAGGAGTGCTGGGTGATGTACGCAAGTGCTGAACAAAACACCTGAAATTAATATAACACTGTATATTAATAATACTGGAATTTAAAACAATAAGGAAATATTTTTTATGTCATAAATCAATCTTCCTGTTCATTTAAAAAAAGGTAAGAAAAATAAGTGGAGTTGGGGCAAAGATGTAGTATGTTATTTGCCTCCAAAAAGTAAATTCTAGAGTAGGAAGTAAGACTCAGTTCTGACAGACCCATAACCAGTAAGGAGATTGAAACAGTCATCAAAAATCTCCCAACAGGGCGCCTGGGTGGCTCAGTGGTTTAAGCCGCTGCCTTCGGCTCAGGTCATGATCTCGGGGTCCTGGGATCGAGTCCCGCATCAGGCTCTCTGCTCGGCAGGGAGCCTGCTTCTCTCTCACTCTCTCTGCCTGCCTCTCTGCCTACTTGTGATCTCTGTCTGTCAAATAAATAAATAAAATCTTTAAAAAAAAAAAAAATCTCCCAACAAACAAGAGCCCAGGGCCAGACGGCTTCCCAGGGGAATTCTACCAAACATTTAAAGAAGAATTCCTATTCTCCTGAAACTGTTCCAAAAAATAGAAATGGAAGGAAAACTTCCAAACTCATTTTATGAGGCCAGAATCACCTCGATCCCAAAACCAGACAAGGACCACACCAAAAAAGAGAACTACAGACCAATATCCTTGATGAACACAGATGCAAAATTTCTCACCAAAATACTAGCCAATAGGATCCAAAAGTACATTAAAAGGATTATTTGCCACAACCAAGTGGGATTCATTCCAGGGCTGCAAGGTCGGTTCAACATCCACAAATCAATCAATGTGATACAATACATTAATAAAAGAAAGAACAAGAACCATATGATACTCTCAATCGATGCTGAAAAAGCATTTGACAAAGTACAGCATCCCTTCCTGATCAAAACTCTCCAAAGTGTAGGGATAGAGGGTATATACCTCAATATCATCAAAGCCATCTATGAAAAACCCACTGCAAATATCCTTCTCATTGGAGAAACACTGAGAGCTTTTTTCTGCTAAGGTCAGGAACACGGCAGGGATGTCCACTATCACTGCTGCAATTCAACATAGTACTAGAAGTCCTAGCCTCAGCGGACAACAAAAAGAAATGAAAGGCATCCAAATCGGCAAAGAAGTCGTCAAACTATGACAGTTTGACACACTTCGCAGATGATATGATACTATATGTGGAAAACCCAAGACTCCACTCCAAATCTGCTAGAACTCATACAGGAATTCAGTAAAGTGTCAGGATATAAAATCAATGCACAGGAATCAGTTGCATTTCTTTACACCACCAACAAGACAGAAGAAAGAGAAATTAAGGAGTCAATCCCATTTACAAGACTCAGTTCAGATTCCAGAGCCTGGTTCATCTCTGTTGATAAGATGGTTAGCCCTGTTAAAATTCAGCTACTAGGTTTACCTTATCCTTGTCAGCTTTCCTTCTTCCTGAAGGAGTTCTCTGCTATAAAAACTTTTTGTTAAGTTTGAAAGGGAAGAGAACACTGGGATTCCAGTTATCCTAGACACCAGGAGGGTCTTACATCTAGAAAGCACTTAACAAATGTGAAATTTAACCAGTTTGGATGGAGGAACTATAAAGATGTAAGGTGAGAAGCAAACTCTAAAGCAGGATCACAGAAACTGAGAACCCCAAGATCCCAGATGGACTCAGTCTTCTGTCAGATGTTAGCTGAAGCCAGCCTCTTAGGTTTCCCAACAGAGAAATGGGAAGAGGAGTTAGGCTTTTTTTACTGTATGTAAATTATGATGTACCTTGTGGTCTACTGAAGTTCCTTCATAAAGATAATAAAAGAGAAAAAGAGGAGACATCACTTTTACACTCTTGATTACATTAACTATATGTAGATCCTTCTTTATAATCCACCATAGAAGTTGAATAACTAGATTGAAACCATAAATCTTAGACATCTAATTTTGGTTAAAACTTTATGTCTGATTATAACGTGAAGTTTACTTTGAGAATATAAATATTGCATTATTAATATACACAACATATGAGATTAAACCTTAAAGAATCTTAATGAGGATATTTAGCCAGAACTAAACAAGATTAAAATTCAGCTTTAACTAAGAGATATTGAGCAATTTACTCAATGTTCTCTGGGACATTAATATGTATCAATGATTAGGACATGAACATTCACATAGAAAACATTTAAAGGAATCTTTAAAACTGAAGTCACTATTAATATTTCATACCTGCAATGAACATAATAAAAGTTCATGCCTATAGCCTCTGAAATTGTAACACCTATTTAAAAAATGGTAACCTTCCATACAAAAATTAATAGCCAGTATATTCTAGGGCTTAAACGGGCAGGTTTATATTAGTGCTACAACTGCATAACATATTATGTAAAAGGACCTGGAAATAAGATGTCTTCAATGAATTGGCTAAAATAATTATATAAGTATTTCCAAAATCCATCCAAACTCCATTCAAAATCCATCCAAAAGCCATTACAAAATAAATTGTAGTATGTAGTGAAATGTAACCAATCAATTCATGGCAGAGCTCATTCCAACACTCATCTCAAGACAAGTATGATCAGGTATGAATGAAAAATAATAAAGGCTAGGGGCATCTGGGTGGCTCAGTGGGTTAAGCCTTTGCCTTTGGCTCGGGTCATGGTCTCAGGGTCCTGGGATTGGGCCCCGCATTGGGTTCTCTGCTCAGCGGGGAGCTTGTCTCCCTTCCTCTCTCACTCTGCCTGCCTCTCTGCCTACTTGTGATCTCTGTCAAATAAATAAATAAAATCTTAAAAAAAAAATAATAGAGGCTAAAGGAAAAAAAGAAAGAAAATAACCCCAGAAAAGAAATAAAAACCAGCAGATCCTTCCATTGCAGGCTCTAGGTTGTAGAAATATACAATTGAAGATGATAAGCACTCCATTTTCAGAAAACATTAAAAAATGCTTTCGTAAGTACTTTTTCTTCCATTTACATGTTTAGATGACCTTGGGGGAAACCTTCAGAGATCTTTATATTTAAAATACTGAATGAAGGTACTGAGGTGAGTCATGGCAATGAGTCATGGCAAATTCCCACCGCTCCTCTCCTTTGTTTTGAATGCCACACTAGATATTTTGACTCTTCATATCCTACCCTCGAATCTTTGAAGTTAAATATTATTATACAAAGTTTTCATTATCACTTAACCTTGACATATGAGCACATGTGCGCACATATGCACAGCCCCCCCCCCACAGACACAGACACACAGAAGTTGAATACATGTCGTAATTCACATTTCTTCTTGAATATACGCTGAACTCATCAACTACAAACCATTACTTTGAAAGAATTGATTACTCTTCTAAAATAACAATTAAAGATCAATAGAGAGGCATCACTTTAATATTACAGTCTTCAAAGGAGGCAAAGCCTCCTTCAGCAGAGGGAAGAGGACAACCATCTGACCTCAGAGCCAAAAATATCATGGAAGCAAATACTAGAAAATATTAGAGTACAACTTTGCCAAGGGCCTACCAAGAATTCTAAACTCAGTGATTTTTGCTGCTGCCTCTTTGGTTCCCTGCAAGCTAAAATTCTTTCCTGGATCTATAAATGATAGTGATTGATATCTTTCAAGTCAGAGCTCAACACACGTGCCATCTTTTTCAGTTTTATGGAGAAAGTGTTTGCTTTGTAAGATGGACCTGGAAGTGGTGTCTTTATGTCTGGGAGAAGTTCATTTTACCTGGATGCACGCAGTGACTGTCCTTAGCCACAATTCCAGTGGCCGATTTATGATATGCTATAGTCAACTTTTTTTCAGATTAGATAGGATCAGGTGAGTTTAAAAAAAAAAAAAAAGAAACAGTGCTGATTCTCCCATCAACAAGTTATTAATAGGAAAAAGTTTTGGCAGATGAAATAAGGGAAGGTGAAATATATCTCCCACAAACTGTCTAGTGTCTTCACATTAAAATTAAATTATTACTTAGAACCGTCTTCCTGACTTCTTTTAAGTTTTAATGCGCTTCTGATTATTTATAACTTGGAGATAATTAAAGGTCTTCAGGGAAGTGCCGCACCAGGCAATAAATAAATAAATAAATAAATACATAAATAAACAACAACAACCAAAAAACAAACCACTGCCCAACCCTTTATAGTACTTTACTACCTCCTATCAGTAGAGTTTGAGAAGACTGTTTAGCTTCTGCTTTGCTTATTTCTTACCTTGGCTCCTTCTAAAGGCAAATCATGGCGTCTGTGTTTCCGCATAAGCACGGGGTCAGAGCCCATTCTACTGTGCCTTCCATTTACATTTGAACTTGCTGTGATTCCGGGCTTTGGAGAGCCATCCCCTAAGAGTCGACATCCCACTGACTGATTAGTTCCAAACACATCCCGGGGGCACCAGGCTTCAAGAGGCATTGGTTGGTCTCGGGAAGGCACACTTTCCACATGATGGAAGTGACGACTCAGTCTATTGTCAGGTGGGATGGGGGGAGGTCTCTCAGGTGGAGGGGGAGGAGGATCTCTTAAGGGAGGAGGTGGTGCCGGGAGTGGTTTATCTTGTTTTCTCACCATGCAAGGAGAAGACTGAAGAGATACAACAGAAAAATAAATAAATTAGAAGTTGTACCACACACTGAAAAGTGATTTCCAGACTAGTCTATTATCACTTTTGTTTTCTAAGCCATAACGGAATTTTAGCAGATTCCTGTGTCACCTTTTAATGTTTCTTTTTATCATCAATTTATTACATTTTTAAAAATTAGTGAAAAGCTTATATATCTCATTAGAATTTTTTGTAGAAAATGAATACATAAACTTAAAATAAAATGTTAAGGACTATACTAAACATAAAAGAATGAAAATGAATACATAAACTAAGCATAAAGTGTTAAGGACTGTAAAGACTCTACAGGAAAAAGTAGCAGAGTATCAAAATTATGTGATGATTTTGACTGACTGAAAATAATATTTAATCATTAATTTATTTGCACCTTTACACAATTAAGGAGAGAGAGAAAACTATCAAAGTTGTTGTTTTGCTTTTGAAAGAGCAGCTTGATTTGTAATATCTCCGAAAGAATGAAAGAGTTGGTTCAGCCATTTTCATATTTGCTACTGCAACATAAAGCAACTGCTAAGGGGCAAATCTGCTTTGATCCTATTTTACCAGTTATTACCAGAAGAGTGGAAAATCACAAATAATAGAGCAGCATTATTTGTAGAACTTATCTGAATTTTTATGGATCCTTAAAATGAAAAAAATCAATCTAAATCCCATCTGGAACTATGAAGGTACATGTACCTGAACTGAATCTAGGTGACTTTTATGGTTTTGTTTTTAGATACACGGTTCATCTGATGAATGAGTTTGTGCTTTTATGGGTAGAAAATACTATAGAAAAAAGGAATGTGCTGTACGTTTACATAATTGTAACTAAATACCATCCTACAAAGTCTTAATCTAATCTTAAAACCAAGTTAACTGTAATCAAGATCAACTACTACTAAAATATTGTGCTTCTGATTCATTTTAGACTCTAAAGCATATCACCAAATGGAATTAACTTTTTAAGTCTTATATTTAATAAAGCAAAATAAGCCCTTATCAAATTTGGGGGAAAAAAGTTCTCATAAAACTAAAACAAACTATAGGCTTAGATTTACATAGTTAGAATTCTGTCTTTGAAATTAAAGAGTAAAGTAATTACTTTGCAAATATTGTAATTCTTTGTAATTAATTCCTTCGGGTATAAAAAGTACTATACAAATAGCTCCTTCTTCTGAGTCACCTTGAGATATGGCTGATACTTTATCACATCGTAAGCCCTTATGCAAATATACCCCCATTACATTTTTTCTTGTCATGACATGGTGAAAATGAGTGTAAAGTATCATTCAATAAGGGGATGCAATTTGTTTTAATACTTATAATGACTTTTTAAATCCATTTTACAGAATAAGTATGTTTACTCTTCTATGCATTTTTGCAAATCAGGTAGATATTGTAGACATGTTCTCTCTGAATAATTATGTAACTTTTACAGTAATAAAGCAAAAATATGCTAGTAGGCTTACCATAAACAAAATGAGAAACATATCAAAGTTCTTCATAAACTGAGAGCACAAGAAATTCAAGGAATAGAATTCAGAGGAACCTGAGCAATCAATAAGTATCACTTAAATTATCTGTGTTTCTAATAAAATCTGTTTACCTTTGGTGAACCAGTTGGGCTGCCACAGGGAGACCGAACTATGCCTTTCTGGATTAGATCGAGGCGAGGAGGCACTGGTGGCAGGCTTAGATGAGGGATCTGGAGAGGATCTGGATGTGGCTTTCTTCTCTGTGCAAGGGGAGAGGATCCTGGTGACGTGACTGGGGAATTTTGCCTGTCAGTGCACTAGAACAGAGAAGGAGAAAGATGACGTTGATTTGATGTCTAAAGTGTATGCCTTTCAGTTCTTAAGGAAGACATTTGGTTTGAGAAGGTGTCTGCCATTGAACATCTGTTAAACTCAGTTTACTCTGATTAATAGATGGAAAGCGTGCACACTGTTCCTCAAGGGCAGTATTATGTAAAGAATAAATGGGTAAATTTCTCTTACATACTGCAGACAAGACCTAGGAAAAAAGAAGAGTAAAACTATAGTTTAAAAACAATCAAATGGAAACATTTCCTGCAAAAAGCCATCCACATTTTATGAGGAAGCCAGAAATACACAATGCAGTAATGCACATTGCTCTTGGTTTCTGTACTATAGGATTTTCTTAAATCTTTGATGTATAGTATATTCTAGAACTTAGAAGTCATTTTGCTCCATACAAAGTATCCACTGCATGGCCTACTTTCCTACAAACCAATTAAATCCGACAGGGTCTAAAAAATAAAAATGTGTATGTAAAATAAAAACAGCCCAATTGTTTTTTCCCCAGGACTTCACATGGAAAAGAAATCCTCAAGTGAAATGTTTTTCTTTGTTACTAAAGGTTTTCTCCTTTGTCTTCTAGATAAAATGGCATCAAAAAGCCAGTAACAAGTACTTTGATTTGTACATATGTAACCTTCTTTCATTTTGGAATTTTCCTTTTAATGTGACACAACCTGATTATGATTTCACACAAAAACCATACCAATTAATCAAATAGCCTTACCAAAGTAAACAATATTCTGCTATGAAATATCAGGCAGTTTCCTTTTCAAGGCTGAGTTACTAGCTCTTTGGAGATCTAGGTTTTATTTTTATACCTACTATGCTTTGAAAGTCATCTGTTTCCTAATGCTAGTATTTTTAGAATGTTAGGCTTGTTGTTAACCATTTTTCTCCCAACATTCCTTCCCCTTTTTAAGAGCAGCCAATACCGACAATTGACGATTTAATTTGAGCTGTAGCAACAGTGACAAAGATTTGGACATTCTGTCTTTATCTGAGAGGGGATGATAGATTTGTGTTCATACCACACTTAGCTACATTGTGTAAAGTTTTTTCTAATTAACTAAAATTGTGGTCTGTTTGGTGTTTTCCTCAAGATGAGACTAGGGCTATGGGGCTTTGGAAGAAGACGAAAGTGAAGTAATATATTAACCACATCATATCAAGGGACACACCACCAATAAGATTCATCGTTGTTGATGCTGACCTTGATTACATGGCTAAGGTACTATTTGTCAAGGTTTCTTCCCTGTCAAGTTACTCCTTTTTTCTTCCCCCATCCATTCTATACTCTCTGCAAGGAATTCAGACCACACTTAAGGAGTGGGGAGTTATGGTCCCTACTGTAAAGGCTTTTTTTTTTTTTTTTTAAACAGATTTGTTTATCTCTTGGGAGGGGGCAAGGCACAGGGAGAGAAACTTCAAACCCACTCTCTGCTGAATAGGGAGGTCAACATAGGGCTCCATCTCAGGACCCATGAGATCATGACCTGAGCCAAAACCAAGAGACAGATGCTTAACAGACTGAGCCACGAGGCACCCTGAGGCTTCTTAAAAATAAATTTGAGTGGCTACACAAAATCATCTAGACTATACCTCAGATATGCCTGAATGTTGTCATGACATTGCTAAACTGCCAATTCTTTGTTCTCTCAAGAGTGCCAACTAATAAAATAGGTCAACAAATTTACCCATAATTTCACATGACAATTTTAAGAACCTTTTCTTCCCTTAGTACTTCCATGAATCTTTTTTATATTTCTCACTCTGTGATAAGGCAAAAACAAACAAATAAACCAAAAAACCAAACTCAATTGTTATTAAATTAGAAGAGAAAAAGTAGAAACTCTATAGTCATAACAAACTGATTTTAACACAGTCAGTGATTCGTAATAAAATAACGATTCTACCCAACAAGCCATGGAGCCTCACATGGCCAGGAATCTGAACCTTTTGGAATAAAAATGAACATACACATAAGAGAAAGAAATCCTGATATAAACTATATGCGTCACAGTATCATGGTATTTTAGATAAGGAGATATCTCAGAATATCTAATTCTCCACCATTCCCATTAGGATAAATAACATTCTCTGAGAATTAGTAAAGTATCACCCGATAAAAATGCTTTGTTGATCTTTGTTGATCTGGTTATTGTGCTCTACAAAACAGACTCAAGAAGCAAAACTATCCACGGTTGCTATTCCAAACTACACACACACACACACACACACACACACACACACACAGAGATCAACAAAGATCAACAACAAAGATTTTTAACACTGTGTGTGTGTGTGAATATATAACACTTTATCCATTCAGTTGTTAGCAGAGAAAGTTTTCAGGGCTAGGTGCACACAAAGCAGACTGCTGAATAAAACCTCTGTCCCTCTGAGCACTTTTCTTCCACAACTCTCTTCCTGCTTCCTTCATTACCTGAAAAAGAGAATTCTGACATAGCTGACAGCCCACCATCACTATTAGACCTTGACTTTTGCTTTAACTATTAATATTTAAAGTTACCAAATTCCTAATATGTTTAAATAAAGAGTTGGATTTGATGTGAAATGAATGAACAGTTAGTTCTTGAAAGGGTATACTGAAAATCCTCAGGAGAGACATCCAAACCCATGTGTGTGGTGCAGCAATAACCTTGAACTTCTAGATACCTCCCAAAACCACACTCTGAACAGCTTTGTGAGTATAACTAGAAGCAGACTTCGCTTAAGCACAATTCATACTGCGGTTTCAAGGTGATTATGTAGCATCCTCCTGAAAAACTAACTCCTTTTGAAGCATTACAATATCTGTAAGTTGACTTAGAAGGATTTTATGGAAGATATATTTATAAGTGAAGAAAAAAAGAACATTTCATCATTATTGATTATGTGGACTAAATTTACCATAATGTATTTATTTTCCTGAGTTCTCCTGAATTATAGTAAAATCCCCATGTAAGAGTAGATAATTTAACAATGCCTTTTAGATTAATAATGCATTATTATTTGCTGAACCTTTCACTCTATGAACAGTTCTGTAATTAAGAGTATTGTGGGATGCCTAGTTGGTTCAGTTGTTAAGTTTTGCTTTCGGCTCAGGTCATGATCCCAGCATCCTGGGATGGAGCCCTGCATCTGGTTCTCTACTCAGCGGGAAGCCTGCTTCTCCCTCTCCCACTCTCACAGTTTATGTTCTTTCTCTTGCTGTGTTTCTCTCTGTCAAATAAATAAATAAAATCTTTAAAAAAAAAAAGAGTACTGAAACTCTGCATTAACTTTGATTGCTGGCAAAATTCAATGCTAACTATGAACATCTGTAAACATTCTTAGTAGGCAGTTTTAGTAGATGGTTACATAAATGGCCACTTTTAATTTATTTGGATAATCACCATTTTCCTTATTTGATAGTCTAAGGAGAAAAGACACCAAACACAATGCTTCACACCCCAGCTCATAATTAAATTCTTCGATGAGACATTAAAAATTCATGACATCAAAACTTATCAACTCAATGAGAATAGAAATTGGCCCCTTTTCCCCTTCTGAAAATAAAGAGAAGCAAATAGATTGATCTAATGTAGATCTAAAATTATTTCTCCTTTAAACTACACCCTGTCAGTATATAATATTTGAATATTTAACAGTCTTTTAAAGGACTGTGATTCCACAGTATCAGAATTTCCCCTTGTAGGTAGGAAGGACAAATGACTCTAAGGCTGAGGTGTGACACAGGCATGTGGCCAGTCACCTTCAGTCGTCCGATTTTTATTCTTTTCCAGATAGATTCTACAGTCAGACATTTCCCTCAGCTCTTCCTCCTGTGTCTTCTCCCACAGGTCTAATTTGCATCCCAAGATCACTCGGGCCATTTACTGTTCTCTACTTCTGATGTGTGATAAAGGGAGTTGTGGGGGGAAACGGCAACAACAAACAACAAGCCTGGAACTCATTCTCTGGCTTGGGTTTCAATTCTAAGACTGAACTGTGCTAACTGACACACCTCTTACTGATGTGTCAACAGTCCTCACAATCATTCTGTATAGAAACGCAGCTTTAGCACATGTATGTAAAACTCCTTGAGTAGAAGAGTAGGAAAATGTTTATTTAACCCTGAATAGTAACAATGAGGTATTTTCGTGGCTCGGGATACACTTGATTGGAATATGTGAATTTCAAGTGTGGCTAACTGTCAAACTGAAGTCCTAAAGCCAACTGATTATCAAAAACAATGACCATAAAATTAGACATGTAATCTGACTTCCTCCACGTATATTTTCCATATGTAATGTTTGAATTGCAGCTAGAACTTTAAAATGCCATGCAGTCTTGCACAAATCACCCCCATGTTAATATCCACCTGTGGATTTCAAAAAGGTTAATCCATTTCATGGAGGCCTTATGGGCTAATAAAATTAAATGAAATATGAACTAAAAGCTGCTACAAAACATTTGATTTTTATTTGGATGATATAATTAGGAGTGTTGACTCTTTTGATATAGAACTGATAAAATACCATCTATTACATCTCCAAAGTTCCAATCAAAGTTTGCTCAACTTCACTACCAAAAGATAATTCTATTAGAGATATCCTTAAACAAAAGGTTCCCACCCTTATTTCTTATTTTGTCCTAGACAATTCCTCTTACTCTCAGGCCTAAACAAATACCTAAACAAATAATTAAAGTCTTACAATGCATTCCAAAGTCAAAAATGTCACTTGGATTATTTGCTGTTATGAATTCTGATCATTAACACAGCTTCTAGAATTTAACAAGCATTTTTATTTTTTTCATCTTGATCTGGAAAGCATCTTAAATATAGAAATAAATAATAAGAGCAGAAGTAGTAAAGAGGAGGTTAACAGTTTGAGGGGGGGTATGGGTGCTGTCAAACTGTTCACCATAATAAATAAGTTGTATTGATTTTGGTGCTCATCTCCTTTGTCTTCACAACTACATTTTTACCATTCCACTTTTTTCCCTCTCATTTTAAAGAACATAATTCACTGCATAAAATTTGGAATTATAGGAAAATATATAAAGAGGTTTTGAGGACATGTACACATAGTCAATGGTGACCTTTCTTAATCACACATATACATTTTTAATGTACACTATATTGGCTAACAGTATTATAGCAAAAGAATTCTAACTGCCATTAAACATTCTTCATGAATATAATTTTAAAGGATGAATTATATGGATATATCAACATTTATATAATTATTTCCTGCCATGAAAACTTGGGTTATTCTCAATTTTTTTCCATTATAAGGTGATAGCATGAAGTCTTTGGTCATACATATTTTAATTTTTTTGTTGAGACTTTGACTTTATTTAATTAAAAAATACTTTTTATTTGACTATAGTTGACATGCATTTTAATTTTTAAGGGCAGAATCACAGAATGTTTTGAGCATAGGATAACAGGCTCATAACTAAACTAGGTAAAAGTTCATGAATATGCATAAGATCCTTTGCTGTCCAGATGTTAAAAACAATTTAATCTTCTACCACTTATGTTTGATGGTTACCACTGCACAAACCTCAAAAGCATAAAGTATTTTTAGTTTTGAACTTGTTTACTTTGATAGTTGACTGGCATTTCAGTGGCATATGTTGATGTTTCACTTTGTACTGCTTTAATAGTTAGAAATAATGCATTTTTTTTTCCCCTGTGCATTTCTTCTTTAGCTTACTGGCTTTGTATGTTCTTTGTCTCATTATCTATATTATTTTAGGTACCCCTTATTGGAATGAGCTCTTTATTTATTAGGATAGTGAACCTCGATTAATGTTACAATTGTTGTAAATTGTATTTTATTTTAAAATTATTTTTTATATTTAAATATTTTATTTAATATTTATTATATTATATTATATTATTATATATACATATAATATGTATTATATATAATAATATATTATTATATTATATTTAAATTATATTTAATTTATTTTCATTATCTTATTGTAGAGACTTTACCTCTGTTCTTCTGGTTTTAATCTCTTAATGAATAAATAAAATCTAATTAGTGTAATAAGAAGGCACAGTAATCAAGGGATACTTTAAAAGATCTTGTCCATTCTGCCACTTCCTTAAATGGAGTCCTTCCTTGGTCACTCCATCTTTATCTGCCTATTCTATTAAGTTAGGATAAAGAAATGGAAAGCTATGGAAAAATGAGTTAAGAATAGGAAGAGGGTACAGACATGGAATTAACTGTACAGAATTTATTGCACCATATAAAACAACCATTCACATAAATGCAACTACAAGAGTTGGGGAGATGGAACCACATTTTCACATTACAGAATGGTTGATTTTTATAATTTCATTCTTTTATCTTGATTTTGGGTAATTCTCACTGTTTTCTACTATTACACTTGCTTTCAGAACTTTAGAATAAATTATCTTTCTTCATTTCAGCTCCTTTCAAAATGCAAAAGCCGAGTACCTTAACTCCTGCCTGTATTACCATCATACCAGCATAGTCATTTAACAATTTCTCTTAAGTTCTTAAATACTGGTAGTGATGAGTATGTCTTTAACAAATTGGAATCCTGGTGCTCTAGAAATTTGAAGACCACATCTGATTCTTTTATGTCTATATACTTACCAATTCTTCCTAGCCCTTTGCTTCCTGAAATGAATAAATACTATTCTTTATTTCTCTGACAAACTTTACAGAATTCTTTAGCACTCAGAATAAGGATGCTAATGACCACCGTAATGAATAGGGAAATCCAAATTTGCAATTTTAACAGAAAATCCTGAGAGACAAGGCCCAAGAAGTAAAGTAGTCAAAAGCCCATCTCAGCACACTCAGCAATTACCAATAATAATCAGGAATTCATTCTATTTTAGTCACTCTTCATTTTATCCATACCTTTTTAAAAGGCAACTTTATAAAACCTTTAATAAGATCCATTATTATGGAAATGGCAAAACATTTGGTAAGAAACCTCAAACCCAGCCAGGCTATTATTAAAAATAGGACAAGAGAAAACCTCTCCAATTACTAATAAGATGAGAGTACTGACAATCCCAGAGATAATCAAAGTCAATTTTATAATATTTCTAACAAGATTTTTACTTAATGAATTTTCATATCTGAACAAGGTAGATCCACGTATTATAAGGATGATGAGAAGGACTCTTAGAAGGTCAACATTTTTCTCTAAATGAAGAAAAATTAATGAAGGACACTAAGAAAACTTTTATCATTAAAATATAACATTTTAAGTATAGTTTCCTTGCTGCTAACTATCCTCTTGATTCTTTTCTCATGTTAATTTGTGAACATAAAACCTAGAGTCTTTTAAAGAACAGCCTATACTGAATATTTTTCTGAAGGTATCCATTACAAAAATATTTTTCACACACACATGCACTGATCCATATGCAAGTATGACTTATGTTATCTATTTTGGAATACCTGTACCACTGTCTTTAGATAATAAAAAAACTTACATGAGGAATGTGATGTAAAAGCAATATAATCATGCCCTGCTTATCCACAGTCCCACTTCCAGAAGCTTTAATATGTAGGAAATTTGGGAGAAACTGAGAGTAAAAAAGTCCTCCCAATTTGATTTACAGATTCAATGCAATTCCAATCAAAATCCTGGCAAGTTATTTTGTTTGTATCATCAAACTTCTAAAGTTTGTACCAAGACAAAAGACCACAAATAAACCAACATGATATTGAAGAACAAAGTTGGAGGACTGACACTACCTGACCTCAACATCTACTATAAGGCTACAGTAATCAAGGCTCTGTAGAATTGTCAAAAGAATAGCCAAATATTTCAATGAACCATAATGAAGAGTCCAGAAACAGACTCATATAAAGAGTCAACTAATCTGTGACAAAAGAGCAAAGGTAATACAGTGAAGCAGACAGTCTTTTCAACAAATGGTGCTGAATCAAGTGGACATCCACATGCAAAAAAAAAAAAAATTTTTTTTTTTTTTTGGACACAGACTTTGTATCTTCACAACAGTTAATAAAATCCCTAGAAGATAAATAGAGAAATAAAGACAACCTTGGGTTTGGTGATCACTTTTTGGATACAACACCAAAGGCATGATCCATGAGAGAAATAAGTGGTTAAGTTAGACATCACTAAAATTAAAAATTTCTGCTATGTAAACGAAACCATCAAGAGAATAAAAAGACAAGTTACAATTGGGGAAAAGACACATCCATAAAGGACTGCTATCCCAAATACACAAAAAACTATTAAAACCCAACAATAAGAAAATGACTGAATTAAAAATGGGCCAAATACCCTCACAGATACTTTGCAAAAGATATACTAATACCAAATAAGCAAATATGAAAAGATGCTGCTCCTCATCATATACCATCAGGGAAATGTAAATTACAACAATGAGATACCACTACACACTTCTTCCATGGCCCAAATGAAGAACACTGACAAAACTAAATGCTGGAGAGGATGTGGAGCAACAGGAACTCATTGCTGGTGTGAATATAAAACGATACAGCCACTTTGGAAGACACTTTGGTGATCTTAGAAAACTAAACCTACTCTAAATGCGTATCACGCCGTGAAAGAAACCAATCTGAGAAGGTATGTAGTATATGATTCCAACTATATGACATTCTAGAAAAAGTGGAGCACAGAGGATTTTTAGGGCAGTGAAAATAATCTGCATGATACTATTTTAGTGGATACATGTCATTATACATTTCTCCAAACCCAGAGCCAAAAGTGAATCCTAATGGAAACCATGGACTCTGGGTGGTAATCATGTATCAATGTAGGTTCATCAGTTGTAACAAATGTGCCCCTCTGATGGTTAAAGTTGATCATGGGGAAAGCTACTACACATGGATGGGGATGGAGGTGGGAGTATGTGAGAAATCTGTACGTTCCCCTCACTTTTGCTGTGAATCTAAAACCACTCTTAAAGTCTTAAATAGAAATGAAACAAAACAAACAAAAAAACAACAAGCCCCCCGCCCCCCTTGCCCTAAACAACATCCTCTAAAGGGGGGGAAAATTTCTGCTCCATTTTTTCCTAGTAGAACATAATGTAAGGCACCTTGTTACCTCACTAAGCATATGCATATTTGTGTATAAAACGAGGTGCAATATTTTAAATTATTATTACTATTTACATTCCACTAACAACTTGCAGAAATTTTCAGATTTTACAAATTAGAAGCAGGGAAGAACAGGTAAAGGGTTAGAAACTTAACCTTGAGGAGCTACTGAGTGGACGAAGAGTTGCCTTCCCTAAGGTTTGACAGGAAGCTGGTGGATAAAATTGCACTTTAAAGGTGCAATAGCCTCACAAGTGGAATAACCCCAGAGACACTGCTCCATTAAAACGTTAAACACTGTTAACTACACTGAGCTACACTCCTTCCCCCTGAAGTACCTTAGGAGGACCTAATCCCCTGGCTTGTGACCAGCATCTACAGCCCTGAAATTTCTTTGAAGTGTATATTTTACTTTAAACGTCTATATGATTCTTACATCCTGATCCAAATATTATATGTGATGTTAATTTAAATGTATGGCTGCTCTCTCTTCGAGAAACCTCCCCTGAAGTCTCATAGCAAATGTAAGCTTCAAGAAGTACGTCAGACTGATTGTAGTGGCTTCTTATGCCCTTTGATTCACTCAGCTGCATAACCAATTTTGAAAAGTCAGGAAGGGTGACATATAATTCAGAAATATTTCCATAAAAATGTCTGGGAAACAAGAACATTCTGGGGATTAAAGGAATAAACTTCAGTCACTGAAAAACGCCTTCATGTGAAACCCGTACTGGTTCGCAAAATACCAGGTATAGCTGGTTTGAACAACAAACAATTACTATTTAGTTACTGTAGCTCTTCACTGTACTTTAGAGACTACTCAATTATTTCAATTTGCCTATGTGAAAAACAAGACTGTTGTAAGCTTATCTAAATTATTTAGTATTTAAAATAGCACTTCAGCTGACATATTGGCAACTTAGCATTTTCTTTGAGTTTTAAACCTAAAGGATGATTTTATGATAAATTATTTGACTGTAGCCATGTCATGAAATTAAAACTATGTAGATATTAACATAGCAAAGAAACACAACCAACCGCTTGCCAAACCACACAGTTTTGGTGTCCAGTTCTTTCTAAATGACGATAGCTAACAGTATCTGAAAGAAAAAAAAAACTTTCCATAGACATCTCAAAAATACTGATATTTCTCAGAAGCACAGCAGTATCTCCTCTTAAATTACTATCTACAAAATAGTATTAATTACAACTAATACTTAACATTTATTACATACCAACTCTGTTATAAAAGCTCTACATTGTATTAACTCATTTACTCTCAGTAGGGTTTCACAGACAAGGTCACTGAGGCACAGGGAGTTAACTAACCAATGCAAGGCACATCGATTATTAAGTAGAACATAAACCCAGTATGCTGGGCTCCAGGGACCTTAAGAGCACTGTTCTTCAGTGTCACCACTGATCATTCAGTTAAAACGGAACAAAACAAAACAAAACAAAAACCCCCTTCTCAGTGGCATACTGTGTGTCAGGCACTATGTAAATCTCTGGGAAGGAAAAGAAGAGCAAAGGCTAGGAGAGCAAGGCACAGCATCTCATCTCCAGCCTACCATAAGGAGGCTGACTCAAACGACGTACAGGTATGAATTCAAGGGCTTGCTTCTCCTAAACTACTCATTATTCACGCTATCTTAAAGCAATCTGTAACATCTTTGCAGTCACCTGTAACATCATATAGCCCTTGGACAAAGGTGTTTCCCTTGGTTAATCCCACACGAATACAAAAAAAAAAAAAAAAAAAAGCTACTATTTTGCATGGAGGGCTCTAGAAAAATGAGTAAACAATGTAGTTAATTGGCAAAGGAACCTGTTGACTTTGGATTGTCTAGTGTCACCCATGGCTACCGGCACCACCCAATGGGGGAGGTGAAGACTGCTGGCACATGAGCAGAATAATTCTTCTGGGGTGGAGCTTGCTGGAGGTCTTGTATCTCAGCCACTAAATGCCACAGGTTTCTCCCAGCCCTCCGTCACTGTGAACATCAGAATGTCCTCACATATTTCTGAATACCTTCAGGAGGTAGATCTGCCTGTGGTTGAGAACCATGCCCTATATTTGAATGTCTATTGTTATTTTTGTATTTCACTTTTCTTGCAAGTTTTGTCTTTACTACTCCCACGTCGACCTGAGCTCTGTGGTTGGAACCTAAGTCACATTAAAATAGCAGCATTTCCCTGCAAACACTAATGTGTGCACGTGAACTCTTTCCTCGGGATCAGGAATACCATGGATCCTATCCTCACACATTAGTATTGGGAAAAGCAAGAGTTAGGTAATATATGAAGTTTTTAATTAGTAACATGTCTGTTAACCAATGCTGGCAACATTAGGAGAATGTATAAAAAAGATAAAAGAATAATTCCCTTGATCTCTGATTACACTTGTATTTCTTTTCACATGGCCATTCATTAAAATTTTAAATATGGCTTCAAGATAATGTAATGTTTAAGACCTAAGGAATTAATCTCAGTTCATATACATGTTTAATCTGTCAATATTTTCATTTTGAATGCAAATCTTTATTTTGTTTGTAATTTTACATATTTGGTGAAAAATATGTTCTATCAACATAATTGCTGAGGAACTGTTAAGATTCCTAAAACCTCTGACAAAATGAAACAAAACTTTGACTGACAATGGACACCTTTTCTTTGTTCTGATCTAACTGAAGTCAGAGAGAAGGACATGATCTTACCAATCACACCCTAGACTTCATCTGAGGACTCACTCAGATCCAGTTATCCTAGAAATTCTGACAGCTTGAGAACTCAGACAGTGGTACAATTTCAAGCAAAATCTAAAACATCTTCTAGTTAAAATCATAAAATAGACTATTTCTACGATGGTAACCCATATGCTGTAGTGTAGATTTATCCATTCTGTTTGCTTCTGTAAGATTAGCATTAAGATATTTATAAAACAAATAATAAAAGATATTCTATATGTTCAGTATGCAACTATTTATCAACTCCAGCTACAGGATATCACCATGGTAACAGGAATATACAAACAGCTCAGTCCTCCATGCTATGATAGAAGCATTACTAATTTAAAAAATGCAATATGTTTAAGACAGGCAAGAATTAGCTCATAATATAGTTGTCACCCTCCTCATAAACAGGAGAAAGATGGTGATTTGAAATAGCAGATAGAAGAAAACTGAATCATTCCACTGGACAATGACTTACAGTCATTCAGGGAATTGAGAGAACGAAGTATTTTTAAAACGAATGAATGAGTGAGTGAATGAGTGAATGAGACAACAGAAGGAAAAAACAGATAGGAAGAAGATTCAGGTAGAAGAGCTATTGTGTCAAAATGACAGTGTGATATTTGTTATAACCTCAGCTGTTAGAACTGAATAGAATCTATAATTTGATATTTTGTACATTTATATTCAGCCTTCGGTTTGGAATAAAGATGTGTAAGATCAGATCACTCATTTCAAAGAACATATGAGCATGCATGTCCATTTACTATTTCATTTAATAAATATTTACTGTGTGTGTTGACATACCAGGAAACACAAAGGAAGAAGACACTGACACCAGCCTTAAGAATTAAAAGACCAGGGGCACCTGGGTGGCTCAGTGGGTTAAAGCCTTTGCCTTCGGCTCAGGTCATGATCCCAGGGTCCTGGGATCGAGTTCCACATCAGGCTCTCTGCTAAGCAGAGAGCCTGCTTCCCCCTCTCTCTCTTTGCCTGCCTCTCTGCCTATTTGTGATCTCTGGCTGTCAAATGAATAAATAAAATCTTAAAAAAAAAAAAAAAAAGAATTAAAAGACCAATGGAGAAGGTGGTCCTCTAAATAAAACAAAACAATCTCGTGTTAACTCCTGAGACAGAAGTACATATAAAGTGCTATGAGAACATGATATCATAGCAATGTTTTTCCCAATTACAAAAAACTGATGCTTGCATCTACACTAAAATTGAGATTTTACTGAAAGTTAAGTGGCAGGAATTTATGAAATATAAAATTTACAATCTGTTTAATTGACTAGAAGGAGATAAGTGCACATGAAGACATTTAGTTGAAATACGACTCTTCAACTTAAAAACAAGTAATTACGAGTTGTTTAAATTTCTCCAATATCTAACAACTGCCAGAAGAAAGGAGAGAAATCTTCAGTGGCGTTTTATGAAATGACACCGTGGACTGCCAACGAAGCTGCTGTAGGGGGACTTCTGGAAAAATGAATGTCTGAGACCACCATTCTTCTCTTGGTAAACTAAAAAGAAGATCAGTGTAAAAACCTCAGCTCCCTTGACAGAAAGCTTCCCAGTGTACCAGGGAGAACAAAACATGCCTGGTCTTGCGAATGGGTGAGAAGAGGTGGGGACCCCATGAGAGTCGCCCTGAACATTCTGCTGCACATCTTACGTCACCAGTCACTCCCTTTGGAATGCTGAAGCAGAGCTCGAGCTACAACATAATTCAGTGGGAAACAGACCAAGATGGCAACTTCCCCTAAACTCCTGGAGGGCAGCTACTGTTCCCTGCAAGCTGTTAAAGGACAGAGTTCTTCAAAGGATTCCTCTTAAGACCCCGCTCTCCTCCCCTGACATCAATCACTGCAAGAAGAAAATCCATTTAGTAAAGAAAAGTGAAATGCCTTTTCCTACCTAGGAAACATTACCTCCTAGGTCAGGTGAACCACTGGAGCTGCTGGGTATTTCTTAAAGACTTTTCTGTCATTCCCTATTATCCATGCACTCAAGAAACATTCTTTATATGCTTGCTGTGTCCTAGACCTGGGGCTTGCAATCTGTTTTAAGGGGCTAGATAGTAAATATTTGAGGCTTTGCAAGCTAAGCCAAGATGCAAAAAACAAACAAACAAAAACAAGGAAATTATGTAGGTACTTATAAACTCATTTAAATATATAGCTGTATAAAATGTAAAATCATTCTTAGCTCAATAAAAACAAACCAAGAATAATGGGCTGTAGCTTGCTGATTCCAGTCCTAGATCACTGTCAAATATCCAGGCCAAGCTAAGGCCATTAGGTTATCAAATTAAAAGGAAAGGTCTTTTGCATCAAGACCTAGCTTCTTCCAGTAAGAACCTACAGGGATGATCTAAGAAAGCTCTGCTCAACAGAATTATCTACTGGAGAATAGATGTTTTTATTATATCAATAATGCCTACAGGAAATGGTCTTTATCTGTACAGGTCAATATGGTAGCCACTAGACACAATCGGCTATTGAGCATTTAAAATATGTTCAAGGGGACTGAGGAACATTTTATTAAACTTTAATTATTTTAAATTTACATTTAAATCAGCCACATATGGCTAGTATACTGGAAAACAGTTTTAATAGTCATCATATATCAATTGGTAGGTCTTATGTGAATGTGCTTGGGTTTTTGGTGACCCATTAGGTAGGTGTGGGTAATACTTTTATAGGGCATAAACATTTTTAGAGTTTTATGTTTTTATCAACAGATCAAATTATTTTTAACTTCTGGTTAAAATTGTATTGGGGGGGGTCAGTCATTATTCATGATATACATTATATTATAGAACTGAAAAGACCTTCAGAGGATAGATAGTTACACTCTATCAAGTACAATGTATGTGACATGATCCAAAGAGGGCAAAAGAGGCATACTGGGTGATGGCTCACAACTGGAGCTTTGAAGTTAAGAAGGTCTGGAATAAAGTATTAGTTCTGCTCTGGAGTACCACTGGGATCTTAGGCAAGCGATTTCACCCCTTTCTTCCTCAGTTTCAATGGTGGTAAAATAGGACAGTAACACTAGCTTCTTCATTGGATTGGTGAAATAATCAAATGAGATTAAGGATTTAAGAACCCAGAACAGTGCCCTGTCACTGAAATCATCAATGTTACTATTTTATTACCACTATTAATTAAAATTAATATTGTATGAGGACTGTTCAAGCATATAACCTATACTCTGACTTAGTAGAAACCATTTCATGACTCAGCATGATAGAGAATGACACATGTGGTTTGGGATATATCACTGTATTGTTATCCAGAAAACGTAAGTTAGACTCTAGTCTCTACAACCTACTAACACAGCCAAGTGGCATGTGTAGTCCGCACCTCACTTCCTTATCTGAAACATGAGAAGAATATTTACCTCTGCAAGTTATTCAGAGGATAAAGTATGTAAAAAAGCTTTGCTCATAGAAAAGATACTGAGAAACAACTACTTCCTTTCTTCCATTTCTTGGGTCAAAGGAATCACATGCTTCAAAACTAAGTTGTCAGGATTAAAGGGTAGAATCAAGAGTAGTTTCTCTGGGAGTTAAATTATGACATTTATGAAAAATGAGCTGAAGAGGAGAAATAGTCTCGGACTGAAAATGTCAGAGTAGCCATGCTGGCGATGGTGACATATCTGCACTCGGGAAAAATACCGAGGGTATACACATCTTTGTTGAGCATGAACACTCGAATACAGAAAATACAGGAACCCAAGCGATAAATTTTGGTATCTTCAAGAAGCAGTAACCCAAATAAATGCCTCCTCTGTTTCCTGCACCAAAGGTTTTCCCACTACAGAGACAGATGCAAATGATCTGATGCCATTACACGTTATTATCATTCCACCTAGATGGCAAATAAGGTTTCACGTCACCTGCCAAATCCTAATGAATTACTGTGGAGGTTCTATAAGGCTGTGACCTCAGCGGGGATGAGAGCCATGATTGATTAGCCCTGTCTGCCATGAGTCAGGAGGAGGGCTGGGACGGGGCACCTTCACACTCTATTTGCAGATCCTTTCATACCATGCATTGCCATTTCTCTGATTTTGAGAACACAGAACTTCTAAGTGTAATCCAAATTTCATATATCTTTCTGTGCACAGAATAACCTGATACCTGAGTCCAGCTCTCTTAATCAATATCTTTCTGGCTTGTAAATGATTCAGTAGGCATTCTAGTTCATTAACTAGCCTTTTGTGAGCTCAGCTACTCCAACTGGGCAGTAGCATCCATTCTCAGTAAATTGACAAAGTCAATTTTCTGAGTCAGTAATTTTGATAAGCAAAGCACACTATGAGAAATTCACGAAGGTAAATCTTATGTGACTTCTCAGTCACATAATGGAAGACTCGCTTTCCTGGTAAGAAAATAACCCAAACAGATACTTCCTTTAGACTTCAACAAAGATTGTTTTTATTCAGTTTCATCATTTCCAATTTTTATATTTTGCCTTAATTTTTTGTTTTCTTAATTCTTGTTAATTTTTTCTTCACAGATCTGTTCTTGCCAGTCTTAGACTATGTTTAATTCTATATGAAAGCTCTCACTATTTTTCATTTTGAAGTTTAAATCCAGCAGGAGTGCTTGGAGTAGATACTAGTTCTTTCTGTCTCGGATTTCATCAGCCTGTCAACATTACCTAGGTTCTCACTTTCCTTTTCATTCTTCCATCTTTCTTTCCTAAGCCCAAATCAACAGTTACAGCCTAAGTGTGACAGCATCAGTGCTTTTTCATGTCCCTACACCACCCTGATGAAACCTGTGCTTTATCATGTTACCTTTCGAACATTTGCCAATCGATTCATCATCAGGGACTCCTCTCGGTCATCGTCATCATCCAGGTCCAGCATGGGCATTCCAAAAGGGTCGATGATGCTACAGCACCTGGAGCCTTCATCTCTTGGATCAAAGGGGTCCACGATTATGGGCTCCGTTCCTTTTATTTCACAGCGACAGAAGGGGCAGCCCTGTCCGTCTGACTCCTAAACAACAACAATAACAAAATGTGATTAGTCTTTACTCAAATAAAACGTGAAGTGCCAATGTTCTTCAACTATAAGAAGCTGCAAACAAGAGGTTTTAGGGTAGGCAGCAAGAGTGAAGGAAGATCTGTCTTGAAGGAGTAATAGAGTAGAACAGGGAGCCAACAAAATATAAGATAAATGTTCAGATTCAGATTTTCAAAGAAAAACTTCTCTAAAAAAAAAAAAAAGTTTGATGTGCCAAAGAAAAGGAGCCTAGCTTTATTTTCCTGAATGTTCACTTACAATTGTAATGTATCAAAACTTGAGACTCCTATAGAAAACTAGAAATTGAATCATTTCTCTCTTTACCAAAAGGCTCCAGTGCTAATTAAACATTCTATAAAAGGACATTTGGGGGCACCTGGGTGGCTCAGTCTGTTGAGTGTCTGCTTTCGGCTCACATGATCCCCAGGGTCCTGGGATTAGACTCCACATTGAGCTCCCTGCTCAGTGAGGAGCCTGCTTCTCCCTCTACCTCTGCTTTCTCTCTCTCTCTCACATAAATAAATAAATAAATAAAATCTTAACAAAAATACATTTAAAAAAGGACATTTTGATAAAAATTCATTACAAATAAAGTACTAGTATTAATTAAATAAGCCATTCTGGAAAACTTCCTATGCATATAATTATGGCTAAATATTTCTATTTAATTGCCTAGGTTTTTAAAAAAATCTTTATTTATAATTGGTGGGAAAAAAAATAAAGCAAACTGACATCCAGGAGCCATCAACTGTCCTGGAAGCCTGTCATTCTGACATATTCATTTGGAAATAGCATACCAGGTGAAATATTAAATTTTACCCCTCATCATGCTTTCAGACTAGATACTGCTAGGATCTAAAGATTCATGCTAATTGTTCTGCGCCAGAAACTCGTTTATTGGTAATTATTGGAGATTTTGTTCAAAGTCTCCCAATTCCATTTCTCAAAACTAACTGAATTAAGAATTCACAATTGGCAGGGAAATACAACAAGACAGTTTCCTCATCCTGTCCATAATGCTGTCTTCTAGAGCTCGACAGGGAATGATGTTTCTGCATTTTACCCTGAGTTTAGTAGTGTGTTATTTAAAAAATAGGAAAAATCATTTTAAGGCAAAAATGACATGAATTGGCACCATTTTAGAGAAGAAACAAGGGATGTGAAGAGAGCTAACACCCTTAAAGAAACCATCCAGTGCTTAACTCAACTGCCCCACCCACTTGGTATGAGGGGAAACTAGTTATTTGCATGCCCCACACTGACACTCTGACCACCAGTGGAGTAATACTTTTGCTCTCTTCTTACTGGACAATTGCCGGGCATCCACATCTAGCAGATCCTGTGGTCCGTGGGTTATTCTTTTCCAAACATCATTCTTATTTAAGTTCAAGAATACAGAAACAGACCAACACATGCTGATGACGGTGATGAGATGATATTGGTATTTATTTGGATTTTTATGTAGCATGTGACTGGGGACTGGGCAATTTTGGAACCTGAAGAATTTTTTTTTCTGTTTTTCTGTCAAGTATTAATTGGTTCTCAGGTTACCTAACCTGATTAGGCAATCAATTCTAATTAATCACTTTGTTGACTAACGAAGTGAACATCTCCCTTTGCCACACACATTGTCAAAAAAAGAAAAACAAATGCTCTTCGCACTAGTCAATGAAAAGAAAACACAACATTTCCTTATTCATCTACTGTTAGATAATTTGGGAAAGAAAGTTGGGGTAATAAAGTAGGTAAACTAAGGTAGTGTAGAAACACAGGTAGGCTAATACAAAATCCTTTGATGTTTACTGCTATATATGCTTAACCTGGTGGGCTTCAAGGCGACTTAAAAATTTTGCTCTATCATTTTACAGATGATAAAACTAAGACTTAATTCTTTTATAGGACATTAACATTTCCAAACACAGGAGTAAATATTTAAGGAAAGCTAAATCTTTCTGTCTTTTGATGACAAGAACATTAAATGCCAAGTGCATAGTTGAAATACGTTATCATCTCTATAAAATCCCCTTATTATTAAAGTCAAAAGGGATCCATTTTCTGTGCCTGTGATAGGATTTTCTTACAGATCTATGTAAAATAATTTCAAAAAGATAGAATATCTGATATATAAGAGCAAGATGGGAAAGAGCTGATGTTCCCTGTGTGTCTTCAATGCACAAAGGTTAGAAAGTAGTACTCTGAGCCCTAAATAGATACATCATTCATTCATACATTTTTTTTAAAATTACAGAAAATTTCAAACATATGCAGAAGCACAGACAGCAAAGTCTAATGAATCTGTACGCACCTACCATCCAACTTTAACAATTATCAATTCCTGTCCAATCTGGCTTCATCGATACCTTCACTTGCTCCCTCCACCCTTGGATTATTTTGAAGCACATGCTACACATTACATAAATTCATCCATAAATGTCTTAGTATGTTTCTCTAAAAATAGAAAATCTTTTAAGACCTAACTAAAGTACAATTACCATAACTACAAATTAGTCCACTTGAACTAAAACATTAAAGTCGTTATATTTTTAGCACAGTGCCTGGAAAATTTATGCCACAGTATTCAGCTACAAAAGCCTCTCTTAGAATCTCCAAGGCCAATCTGCATTTTTTTTTTTTTTTTTTTGTTTTTTTTGTTAAGGATGACCTCCAGTTTAGGCCATCCATTTTCTGAGAGAAGGTAACTGACAAGAGGAGTCTGGAAAAGGAGAGAGGGAAAGGGCAATAATAGTATCTCAATGGCACCAAGAAAAGGAGTAGGAATAGTTCATCTATAACTGAAATTAGATTTATCCATCTCTGCCATCTGACAGTTTAATACTACACACATTACTGATGTATGTTAGAGTTGTTGTTTTAGCATTATGTATCAGAAAGCATATTTTCTGCTTAGATTTGTGTCTTTTGAAAGTTCGCATGATCGACTAATTTAACAATAACAAAATAACAAAACAACAAAAATCCCCCCAAAAGCCTGAGCTGCAATGTACACCCACTTTGATTTGCAGACATGGATCACACTGAATCTGTCTCCTTAATGTATGACTTCACCCATCCCTCTGTCTCTGTAAACTGACTACTGCCACATGCAAATTAAGTTTAACCATAAATTCTCAAATGTCACTTTGGTCCTCTGCTCTAGTTTCTGTCAGATGGTTGATTGAATACACATGAAGAATGTCTTCAACAGACATATAACTCATCAGGATTGTGCCTCAGTAATTAAAATAATGTTTCTGTCAACATATACTTAATGCAAGATCAAGGAACATATGTTAAGAAGAAAGACCAATAAATAATTTCTAGTCCTCAACATATTCACATCCTGAGAACGTTAAGAGGAAGTACTTGGGACTCCATCCGTTCTAACTGACTCAGTAGATTTTACTTCCTCGAATAAGAAATACTTCCAAACCAAAGACGCAGAAGTTATCAGTGAACGCTACACTCATCTGAAACTTAACAATGTAATATGCTCATGACAAAATAATCCAGACTCCTATGACAACCATTAATACTAAGTTAACAATATTAAATATAAATATAACTTTAGGCAACCTGAGAACCAATTAACACTTGACAGAAAAATAGAAAAAAAAAATTCTTCAGGTTCCAAAACTGCCCAGTCCCCAGTCACACACTAGCTAATAATCCAAATAAATATCAGTATCATCTCATCACCATCAACATCATGTATTGGTCAGCTTCTATATTCTTGCTGCTTAAATATTGTTCATATGGATACTACCTCTTAAATACCTTCTTCAGTTTTTTTTTTTAAGATACACATTATATACAGTCCAGTTTATTTGTTCTCAGGATGATTACTAAAAGTCACATTTTAATTTAAGGTTAATCTCTTCATGGCTTCCCATATATTCAATATACAGAGAACCCTGAAAAATAACTAGGACTTCCTGAGTCTCCTTTTAGAGTACATTTTATATTTTTTACTGTGTGTATATATGTGCTTTCTGTATCAGTAACTTCTAATTTATATTACTTTGCTATATTTCACATAGATTTGAAGTTCCCATAAATCATTTCGGCAAAGCATGGAACAATTATCAATAAGTAAATAACTGGAAAAATACATACATATACTGAGCATAAATTGGGTCCACACTAAGCATTTTCAGAGCACAATATTTCCTACAGAAATTCGATAACTTCTTGTTAAAAGAACGGGTGAGGATAGTTAATAGTGACCTTAGAATAAAAGACCCAGAGTGAAAGTGACGGTTGGTTTTGGAGCTCTTTCATAAGGAGCAATGAAAAGAAGATGTTGGTGAATCTAGACTCTTCTAGTTTTAATCTGTGAGGATCATGAAAACGGTAAATCAGAAAAAGAGCACAGTCATTCCAAATCAGGACACATGAATTAGAATTCCACACCTACCAATTACTGCTGTGGGACACTACATAAACCATTTCATCTTATTTGTGGGAATAAGATGGAATGTACAGCTTAAGGGATATTTCATAGATTAAGATAAGATAATTCAGTTTTCAAAGTGCTTGCAAATTTTGGCATAATTACTATAAATATAATTTCAAAAGCAAAGAAATAAGATAAAGAAATAAGATAAACATGTTTATCATCTGAAAATAATCCACAAGAATTCCCATCTTATTATGAAATGAATACAATTTTATTTTATTTTATTTTATTTTTTTTGGACATTTTTTTAAATTAATTATTTTTTTCAGTGTAACAGTATTCATTGTTTTTGCACAACACCCAGTGCTCCATGCAATACGTGCCTTCCCTATTACCCACCACCTGGTTCCCCCAACCTCCCACCCCCACCCCTTCAAAACCCTCAGGTTGTTTTTCAGAGTCCATAGTCTCTTATGGTTCGCCTCCCCTTCCAAAAATGAATACAATTTTAAACCGCTGAATCACCATTGTTCATAAATTAAGAAAAACCAGAAAGAGGAGACAGCTTTGTAAGTGATACTATCAGTTACTACCATTAGGAAAAATACTAATTAAAATTTCAGGCACTGTTGCACTATCCATATATTAACTAATTTAACCCTATGAGGTAGGTACCATTATTATCCCCATTTTACCAGTGAGAGAGTAGAGAGTTAACAAAATTTGATGGAGGTCACAAAGCTGAGCAGTTGTGAGCAGGAAATTTCACTCAGGAGGACTAATGAGCCTAGTCATTCCATCACTAACCTACCACTATCCTACACAATAGCATCAGGAACTAGTGGTTCCTCAATATTGGATTCATAACCTAGGTTAAAGTTTTAAAATAGTTGCCTACTACTAATCATTCAAAAAATGAAAATCATTCAAAAATGAAAAAAGTGACTATTTTGTTCAAATCACAAATTTTAAAATTAAATAAACTACTATAATCAATATATATTGTTTGCTCTACTTGAAAAGTTTCAGCTTTTAATAGGAAGATGAAAAACTTGTCCTATTTATGAGAGAGAGAGAGAATGAGAGAGAGAGAGCATGAGCGGAGAGAGGTCGGCTGGAGAAGGAAACTCCCTGCTGAGCAGGGAGCCGGATGTGGGACTTGATCCCGGGACTCCAGGATCATGCCTTGAGATGGAGGCAGTCACTTAACCAACTGAGTCACCCAGGCGCCCCTTGGGATATATTTTTTTACATAGTAAGAGCTTTTAAAATGTTTGTTGCTAGAGTCCAATTTAAAATGTTAATGCATGAAGTTTATGCATTTGCATTCTAAAGATGTTTTATTTAATGAAGTCAACTTTTAAAACACCTATGGAAGGCCTCTGTTAGGACCAACCAAAAACCTTTCCTAAATGTCAATACCTTTTACTGTCCAGGCACATCACGATACAGTCAGAACGAATTTAATGCAGTCAAGCACTCGCTCTACAGGGATTTTATCTTCTCCTCTTTTTCATTCCTACTGTCATCACTGCCATTCATGAAATAATTGCAACATTTTTGGATGACTTGGGTAGCCCCTACATTACTCCCAAAGTGAAACAGGAGCTCCCAACATTTCATTTGATCACATTTATACAAAAAGACACAACATGTCATCAAGTACAAAAATACCAATTTATAACCATCTTAAAGACAAATTTAATCTTACAAATTTTCACTGAGGCTAGAAATGTGAAGGTTGGTTCCTTTTGAGGGAAGACCAATAAAAGCTTATTCTTTGTGCCTTCAGTGTGATCATCTGAGCTGGTTTCTCACCTCTCTTACACATTTTTCCCCCAACAGTACTCTCTAAATATGGGACATCCATAAATCTCTTTAATCATATTCCATATTAAAATCAGGGCTTACTTTCATCTAATGACTATGTGTAATTTTATTTTGAACATTCCAGATATTTTTCTTTTCAAATATTTGGAAAAGGATGCAGAAGAAATAATCACAGGAAGAAATTAATTTTACTTTTAGTTGAATTAAAGTCCTTGGCAGCAATTCAAAACAAGGCTGCATATCCAATTGATATATGTATATCCATTTCTATTTTGAAAAGAAGATGTGAAGAAGATAGTTTAGAATTTGTGCCATCCGTAAGCTCAGAAGCCACGTTCTAGATTCCTCGGGTGGGGGAGGGGTTGGGGACCACAGTATGGAAACATCCCTCACTTCACACCTCATGTGGTAAGCCTGCACCATCAAGGCTGGGCAATATGCTACTACAAAAAGATGTGGAGGAGTTCTGGATGCAGAAGGAAAAATGTTTTTTTAAGAAAAATGTTTTGTGGAATAGCGAGGAGGTGAAAGAAAACTATGAGTTTTATTGCCGCACCCAGAGTGATACTGCTTCAAAGAAGGTCTCCAGAGAGGTGATTATTCAACTTACTTAGTATTCTGTGCAAACTCTGGCTTGCTTATTCAATTTATTAAATAACACAGATGTTTCAGAAGGAGAAAAAAGTATGTGACACCTCTTCAGAGGCATGACTAATGGGCCATTAGGACAGAAATGAAAGGGTAACGACTCGCTGCCTGGAACAGCTAACTGACACAGCGACCATGCATTTCTGAGGGTTTCCGTTAATTACATAAAATTTCAGTTTCCAATGAATTCAATTAAACCAAAGTAGGGCAACAAATGGAAGGAAAAGTTGGTGAAGAATGACTTGCTAAAAATGCACCCTGGCTGAACACATAATGTTTTATGGTCAGGGTTTAATATTTCTTTCCTATTGGACTCTGACTGATTTATCAGAGCTTCTTGGCAGCTGTACAACCTTTAAAATCCTTTTCCAATGAGCATGCCCATCCAAAGTAGCAAAAAGTAACAAAAGATGTCTCGAATCAATAATTAAATTTGAAGGATAACAGGATGTTCATCTCAAGTAATGACTATTAATACCATGCCCCTTTATAAAACTTTCAGATTTAATTTTAGCTTCTGGAGGGTCAGGCCTGGGTCTTGTGTTCTTCCTAGCTCAGAGATTAGTACAGAACCTGGGACACAGGAGCTGCCCAGGAATGTTTCCTAAATATATGGATAAGTAAATGGATTTGAGATGTTGCAGAATGATGGATAAAACAATCCATGTCTGCTCCCACCAAGTAAAGTAACAAATGATCTCTATGCCTAATTAAGTTTGAAAACAACCTGTCCTCTAATAAAAAAAATAAACGAGCAGATTAAATAAAAAGAATGGATTTAAAACGGGGTGCCTGGGTAGCTCAGTGGGTTAAGCCTCTGCCTTCGGCTCAGGTCATGATCTCAGCGTCCTGGGTTGGAGCCCCACTTCGGGCTCTCCACTCAGCGGGGAGCCTGATACCCCACCTCTCTCTCTGCCTGCCTCTCTGCCTACTTGTGATCTCTGTCAAATAAATAAATAAAATCTTAAAAAAAAAAAAGAATGGCTTTAAAGTCAGAAAATATGGACTCTAGCTCTGTACCAGTTTGAATAAAGAGAACACTGAAAAAAGAGAGACATATTGCCCTGTGGAGTCATGTCCAGACTTCATAGTCATACAACATTTCCCATTACATCTACAAGTTTAGATACAATCTTTGACAATATCCTGCAGAACTATGGAAATGTTCACTAATGTTTTTTTACTTCTTATATTCACCATCGATTAGGTGAAGTCCTGTGAGCAACTTACTGAGGTCCCGATGTGAGGCTTTTAGAGTATCTGTGGTTTGTCAACTGCATTTTAACTGGATTAATGTTTTAAGTTATAAGAATTTTGTTTTTATTAAGTAACGGGCATTTTGTAATAACATGCTCAAATGATTGTCAAACACTGCTATCCATATTATATAAAAACCGCCAAAACAGATCTGCTGGTTGGCAGGAAGCACCACTTTGTGAAATCTGTATGTAAAAGTAGAAATATTCAGGTTAACTCAAAGTGGAAAGGTTCAAAAATTGATGCTTCCTTTAACTTCTAAGATCCCACTCAGATAGAACAAGTGTTGAATAGCACTTTGGAATTCGCAAACCTTGGCCTAAGAACAATTTTCTTCAGGGTAGAGAAAACTTGAACCAGGGATCACCATGCAATGCTTCTTGGTGTAAAAAAGTAATAAAGAGATACTCACAGTTTTACTGCCTCTAGCTTAGTGCCAGTATTATTGCAGCGGTAACAGTAAAATAACGTGCCTCAAAAATAAGTGGACAAAATCAAAATGTGAAAAGTTGAAGGGAATCATCCAGTAGCTACTGAATGGAACAAATGTATCTTAGGTTTAAAATTCTTAGAACTTATTCTCAGATCTTGGGCATAATAAAAGGTATTTGAAAAAAATATAGATACTTTTCTCAAAAGAAAAATGAACAGAACTAAGACATTTGATCTACTATAACAACAATTTATCCAATTTATCTATTTAACATCTTTTTAATGTAATATTAAGGCTACTCTTTATACTATCTAGCATACCGTCCATAAACATTTACTGAGTACCTACCACGGAGGAGGCCGGTAGCACGCTAGAAGAAAGGGATTCCAAATTAGGTTCTTGAAGAGAAACAGGTAATTATGTAATGTGTACAATACAAATACAATGAGGTAAGAGTTTACAGGGACATATAAAAAATGTACCAGAAGAATATTTATAATTGCAACATGTCTTGTGTGGGAAGAATTAAAAAATAATGTTGAAATAATGCTTTTGAACATTTTTCAATAACCTATACACAAAATTTTTGATCTGATTAAAATAATCACATTATTTGCTAGTAGCAGGAGTCTGATGAAATTTGAGCATTATTTCAACCTTCTGAGTATTTTTTATTTGTTATTTTTTGGTTCCTACTTCACTTAGTAAACCACTACTTCTTGATGACCTTCTCTTGAAACTTTACTCAAAGACTAAGTCATCAGTACTTGTCAATTTATGCACTTCCTCAAATTCTAAAAGTAAAACTGAGAAGTATTTCAGACTAATAAAGGAAAAAAAAAGTGAATGTTGACAATTTACAATATGATTGGGCACATCTTTACCTAAGGCCATTAGACCAATACGAAAAATCATGAAGTGAATCAAGGAACTGATTAGCTACCGGCAAGAGGAACTGTACTATTTGGAGAATGCACAGTAATATACAGAAAAGCTGTGGTGATATGAGGGACAAAGGATTCATAACATAGCCCTGGCAACAGGGAAACTCTCTTGGGTCTTGGGCACACAACATACTTGTTTATTGCAAAGAGTTCACAAACTTTACTACATAAAATGTGTAGTATTGTCCCTGAAATTGTAGAACATAGGTTTCTTTGAAGAAGTATACAAAAAGTAAAATAAAATCTGTTTGTTTTATATTCAGTCATACTCTCTTACTTACTCTGGGCTACAAGGTAAACAGCTACTCTGTATGATCCTTTCAACAATAATCTTTAGTGATCAAAGATTTTGCCAAACTAATGGGAGCTTCTGACTTTTAACCTACTTAACTTCCAAATACTACGCAGATATCAAGTTAAAGCTGCCCAGTCCTGCCATAGGGACACATGTGTGTGCATGCTCCCAGACTGAGGCCCCAAGGGAAGAGGCCAAAGATATAGGCCATGTGTGGGGTCAAAGAGTACTGAGAGTTTGTTTCAGCCTAAAATTCTGGTCTCTTTAGGAAGAAATACAAAGTTTTTAGCTTCTCTGTGCCGATGAGAACCATACCACCACCTCAAAGTCATAAGTCAACCCAAAGGGGTGACAAACACAATTTCCCTCTATTTATCCTGAGATACTGAATGGGTATCAGGTAAAGCCAATCATAACAGTCCCATCTGTCCGTCTGGCACTGACTCAGTTTCTTGGAAATAGTTTCTATTGATTGATGTGAAATATACTTGCAAACATAGTTCTCTCTTCTACCAGAGTAACTTATTGAAAGTCACTGTTTAGTCTGCAGAAAAATTGACATAACTTACATAGCAATCAAGTGCCTATATGGCGAGAGTAAGTTTGCTGATGCCACACTGAGCATACCTCCTCCTCCAACTTCTCCACCTATTGCACAAAATTCACCAACATGAACAGACATTTCTGCAAAGAAGACATCCAGATGGCCAACAGACACACGAAAAAGTGCTCCATGTCACTCGGCATCAGGGAAATACAAATCAAAACCACAATGAGATATCACCTCACACCAGTCAGAATGGCTAAAATTAACAAGTCAGGAAATGACAGATGCTGGCGAGGATGCGGAGAAAGGGGAACCCTCCTCCACTGTTGGTGGGAATGCAAGCTGGTGCAACCACTCTGGAAAACAGCATGGAGGTTCCTCAAAATGTTGAAAATAGAACTACCCTATGACCCAGCAATTGCACTACTGGGTATTTACCCTAAAGATACAAACATAGTGATCCAAAGGGGCACGTGTACCCGAATGTTTATAGCAGCAATGTCTACAATAGCCAAACTATGGAAAGAACCTAGATGTCCATCAACAGATGAATGGATAAAGAAGATGTGGTATATATACACAATGGAATACTATGCAGCCATCAAAAGAAATGAAATCTTGCCATTTGCGACGACGTGGATGGAACTAGAGCGTATCATGCTTAGTGAAATAAGTCAATCGGAGAAAGACAACTATCATATGATCTCCCTGATATGAGGACATGGAGAAGCAACATGGGGGGTTAGGGGGATAGGAGAAGAATAAATGAAACAAGATGGGATTGGGAGGGAGACAAACCATAAATGATTCTTAATCCCACAAAACAAACTGGGGGTTGCTGGGGGGAGGTGGGATTGGGAGAGGGGGAGGGGGCTATGGACATTGGGGAGGGGAGGCGAACCATAAGAGACTATGGACTCTGAAAAACAACCTGAGGGTTTTGAAGGGTCAGGGGTGGGAGGTTGGGGGAACAGGTGGTGGGTAATAGGGAGGGCACGTTTTGCATGGAGCACTGGGTGTTGTGCAAAAACAATGAATACTGTTACGCTGAAAAAAATAAAATCGGAAAAAAAAAAAATTCACCAACATCATGAAGGGAAATTAGAGCACGGGTATCAAGGAAAACCAAAGTAAAATATAAACCAAATGTATACTGAAAAAGACAACTATAGAGATGCTGAACAATTTTTACTGAGGTAGGAAGGATCTCTAGGAGTTCAGAACAGGCAATGAAAACATAAATCAGGGGCATCTGCGAGGCTCAGTAGGTTGAGCATCAACTCTTAATTTTGGCTCAGGTCATGATCTCCGCGTCCTGGGGTCAAGCCCCTTGCTGGGCTTTGTGCTCAGTAGGGGAAGTCTGCTTAAGCATTCTCTCTCTCTCTCCCTCTCCTTCTGCCCCTCCCCCTGCTCACATGCTCACTCTCGCTCTGTCTCTGCTCTCTTTCTCTCCCAAATAATAAGTATTTAAAAAAAAAAAGAAAGAAAAGAAAACATAAGTCAATTGTAATTCATTTCTTTGCTCTTCCTCTTTTTCTTCATTTCTCAAATCGCCCCAAAGGAAGAAGGAGGTCTTTTTTATAAAACTGTGAAAATGTGAAAATCATTATATTTAATTACTAAGTAATGAGTTCAATAGCAACAGTGCTCCTGAGTCTGCGTTCTCAGGAGACTGTTCTGGGTTGGACAGATCAAGGACTGAGATGGCTCAAGAAGGGGGTAAGGCTATCAATTATAACTCAACAGCAAATTCTTAAAAAGGTTTGAAAATTTAATTATTTGCTTTCTAAACCCTATCAATAATATTGACTTCAGTATTGACTGTGTTAAATAGCAGTTAAAAAATGACTTGATCAAAATATTGTGACTCCTTAAATACTCAAAACTGGAAATTTGTCCAAAGATCCATTTTCAAACCCTCCAGCCTCTATTCCAGATAAAGAAATATAAGAAAGCCCATATGGAAGCCAATTATTCTCTAGGTCTTAGTCTAAAACATTAAATCAATTTATATTTATTGAGGTACAACTACTTATGGTGAAATCCTGAAATTAAATTATATAGGCAAAAGAAACAACATAAAACACAGCAAAAAAAATGAAATTATATAAAACAGAAAATCAAATACATGAGATTTTTTTAAACAACTACTCAAAGAAAGCACTTAACAGACCATTTCCTGAATCAGTAAGATGAAAAAAGCTGCAAGAAAAAATAGTAAGAGGGCACAGAAGGACGACATCAGTGTTGCTCCTTAAACCTGGATCATACCTGCCACGCTGTGAGGCAAGAGGTGCACATCAAATGCCCACAAGGCTCAATCTTGACATCTTTGTCATTCTCAGCACAAATTTTACAGAGCTGAAAAGTGGAGCCCATTTCACAATATAATTCATATTGTTCCTGGAATTTGGGAGGGGAAAAAAAGGCAATGTTAACATATTTCTAACATGAACTCTTAATATTGAATTTTCTCAAGTACAATGACTTACAGTAAATTCCTCACCCTTGAGCCTCTCAGGTATATGTTATCATTTAAGACATGTTTTAAACTGTTAATCACAACTTGGTCTACAAGTTATTTTTTAAAAATATTTGAGCTTTTATCTGTAATTGTATAAGCTTTTTTAATACTACAGATTATTTAATGTTTTGTACTGTTCCTTTAGAGGGACTTGATTCAATGGTGACTCAAAAGACAAACTTACGGTTTTAGAAGAAATTATAAATAACTTTAGTTTCTTTGTCAGTGCCACATATGCATCTAATTTTACTGTAAAATTGCAAATACACATACACACACGCGCACACACACACACACACACACACACACATATGACTCTGACTGAACATCAAATTTTATTTCCAAAATACCTTTAGAAATTCCAGAACAGAAGAGAAGCAGCATTGCCAAGCACTTCCTGCATGCTGTGGACTGTGGTCCACATTTATTATTTCATATAATCTCCAAGGCATAATAAGATACATCGAATTAAAAAAATACCTGAGGCTCAACAAGTTTAAATTGTTTTCCTCAAATTCTGTATCAAATCTCTAAACTGCATACTCTTTTCCCAATACAGTACTGTAAGGAAAACTAATCACTTCAGCAACCAAAAATTGTTTTATTAAACATCTATTCTCTTGATATACTAGTTTTGAACATTTTGACATAGTAAAATTCTTGGTGTCCAAATACTGAAAAGATCTATGTCTCAAAGAAGATATAAATATATCAGTACATGTAAAGAAAATATGAAAAAATGTTAATAGGGATAGAAAAAAGGAATTATGGAAATAAAAATTTAGTTAAATAAATTTTTATTTATTTCAGGTAATAAGTGTCTCTATTAGGTACCTGGCCCTGGGCAAGATAAATAAGTGACTATTGTCACTTATTAACCACTAGTCTACTAAAAGATCTTATATTCTGGGTGAAAAAAATACATATACATATATATATACACACACACACAAAGATACACATGCACATACACACACATTCATATATAAATTGTGTCCACCATGAAGTGTATATATGTGACTATTTAATCTTTAAAGAAAATAAGAAAAAAAAGACAAGAATGGATCAAGATGAAAAATAAAGAAATCCAAAGCAATTAAAAATAAACTGGAAGTCACAGAAATCTCTAAAATAATAGCTAAGGATCTATATTGTTATGACATCCAAAGGACCGATTTGCAATTATTAAAAAAATTACAATGAGCTAAAAACACAGATACAAAACTTAATGGAACCGAAGTGGTAAGTTATTCAAATATTTATGAATAATTTAATGGGATGATATTACTCCTGAATACGTATTTTTAAACCATGGTTCTGTAAAGAGGAACTGTCTTTTGTGAGTATCCTTTTATATGTATTAGAACATAAGGAATCACTACATAATTAAAAAAATGTCAAATATATTTTATACTTTAAAAACTGTCCATCAACTACACATATGTCAACAAATATGTTTCACATAATAATACCAAGTCCACCGGGACGACATCTGGAGAATTTGAAATAAAATAAAAAAAGTTACCTCTTGTCTTCCTCCAAATCTATAATTTCTGGTTTTAAATTGTATTATTTATTATACAAAGCGCAAAAATATATAAGTTATAAAATATTTTAAAAACTAGACTATATGTAAAACAAAATATTCAGGTTCTCCCTTTCACCTTCTTCCTAATTCCCCAAACCTTCTTAACTCCTCAGTTAAGTAATATTACCAGTTTGGTACTTTTTGATTTTTATTTTTAAAAAATATATTCATATGTTCATATATGGTAATTTCTTCCTTTATTTCTTTATAGAAATTGAACTTACATATAATGTAACTTTACAAACATAATTGAGCTTCTCAGTAATGGAACTATTTTACATAATAATGGTGCCAAAGTTCCTATGTGACTATGTGGAGCTACCTCCCTCCTCTTAATGACTTTACAGTATAATGCAGTACGAATATACTATGGTTTACTTAACCTATGATTAAATAGTTTATAGTTTTCCCTTTTAGGAAAAATGCTAAAGTGAATACCCCAATGTACAGATCTTTCTGTGTATATGTGAGTGATATATACAGAATCCAGAGTCAAAAATGTTTTTATTTAGATTTTGATAATTACTGAATATTACCCTCAAGAAAAGCTTACTAAGTTACACTCCCATTCAATCTATGGGGCTGTCAACAATGGATTTATAAGAATATAATTATTATCTTCAATAAGCTTCAAGTACTCATTTGACTTTAAAAGCTAATACATACTATTATTCTAAACTTCCTTGGAGTTTTCTAAACCTATGGCTCTCTCCTCATATCAATTTACTTACCAATGGATTTACCTATCTACCTACCTGCATAAATGACAATATTATATTGGAAGCAAGAATATTAACAGAGAAACTTTTATCCAAAAGAAGGAGAAAGTAATGTATTTTTAGAATCCCTTAAAGTATGTTTTGCATGAAACACCTGTACATAATTTTAGCTACAGTATAAGAGGATGCTTTTTATTTCAAAAGCATTAGATACTTAAGAATTATAAAGGTGTTACCAGAAATTGTTCTTACCTGTGTAACTTTTATATGGTCATGGGGTGTGGGCTCACACAATCCAGTTAAATCAGGATTATAACTCCTCCCATCAGGATAAAGATAGCTGGGTTATAAACAGAAACTTTATTACCACAAATATACATTCTTAAATTGCATCTAAGATTATTTAATCAGATTCTTCTATACTCAAACCTACATGCTGAAGTTTCCTTTTTATGTAACTTATAACAAGAAACTTTGTTATCACTGTTTCCATAATACTACAAGTTATCTTAGGACATTTAAAATCTAGAAATCATTTCATATAAGAAATACATAATGAATATGGACTCGGCCACTAAGCAACTATTTCCAATTAAATACCTTTACTAAAGGTCCTTTAGGTAAGTTAAGATTTTATTTTTCTGGTCATTCATGGTCTATTCCAAAATACTCTGAATGTAACACCTATTTGCAATGTGTCTTTTATGTGAAGCACAGTTAATGTTAGATACATCATTTAACAACATGTCTAATAACATGAGGGAAGAAAATGGAATTAAAGCCTGAAAGTTTCCTACAAAAGTTATGCAAACACCTACATGGTTCCTGTTCTCCAGTATCCCATCCTCTGCCTTTCCACCTCACCTTCCTGTCACCCCAACGTGCACATGAGTCCCCCCGCCCCGCGACCACACATGCTTAAAGAAATTAGAAGATGCTACAATTATATGTTTCATTTAGCTACAAACACAGAATCATTTATAAATATGAGGCTCCACTGTTACAAAAAATTAAAATAAGAACTAAAAGTTATAACAATAAGGCCATCTTGTTAAAAGGTTTTATTCATTCAGATACTGACTTAAAAATGAAGATTATGGTGTTGGTAAATACCTATTTTTTATTTTAAAAAATGGTAATATTACTGCTGGGTTATGTTAATGATTAAGTTATATAGTTAGTTTTGTTTGGTAGTACTCTGATCTAGGTTGCTTGAATGAAAAATTCAGAATATGTTACTACTATAATCAGTATTTTAAGGGGCAAAACCATACCAAAACTGTTCTGTGAAGTAACAAAAAATACTTATCCTTAAATAGTCTAAAAATATGTTTGTAAGTGTTAAAATTTACCTAGTAAGACCAGAAAAAAATGAACTTCAAGGACAGACAATTCTCATATTCTCGCAGGGTAAGCCACAAATCAGTAGATCAGTGAGATATACACATAAAATGTATACCTATAAATATATATATTTATATAAATTTATATAAATATTTATAAAAATATATTTATATATATTATTATTTTTTAAAGATTTATTTATTTGACAGAGAGAGATCATGAGTAAGCAGAGAGGCAGGCAGAGAGAGAGGAGGAAGCAGGCTCCCCGCTGAGCAGAGAGCCCGATGTGGGGCTCGATCCCAGGACCCTGAGATCATGACCTGAGCTGAAGGCAGAGTCTTAACCAACTGAGCCACCCAGGTCCCCCTATTTATATATATTATATGTATATATTTACAATTTAGGTAAGGAGTTGACTACATCTAAAATGACAAATTTAGAGTGTTTTTAGAGAAGGATTATTATAAATATTAAGTGAAGAGTCCTAAGTGAGAGTTGATAAGTAACTTTCTTCTTATACCCTAAATAATGGCCAGTTTTAAAATTATTATACAATATTTTGCTCATCACACTTAAAAAGCATGTAGAAATTCTATGAAGAATTCAAACCTGAAAGATTAAAAGAATGACAATGAGTTTGCTAGAGGAAAGGTTAAAAGGGTCTAACTAATGTATAAGGGGCAATTCAGTTATTACTGTCCTCAGCAAAGAAGGATACTACTGTTGAGACCCTCTCAATGGCAGGGAAAGAATAAAGAATCTCAGCTTGTTATGGAAGTAAACTTCTTTTTTTTTTTTTTTTTAAAGATTTTATTTATTTATTTGACAGAGAGAGATCACAAGTAGGCAGAGAGGCAGGCAGAGAGAGAGGAGGCAGCAGGCTCCCCACGGAGCAGAGAGCCTGACGCGGGGCTCGATCCCAGAACCCTGAGATCATGACCTGAGCCGAAGGCAGCGGCTTAATCCACTGAGCCACCCAGGCGCCCCGGAAGTAAACTTCATTATTACCTATGGATTAGCTGACCTCGATGATAGCTAGAATAGATAATATCTTGTGTTTTACTGATCTTAGAGGAAAAAAAAATCTATCTGATATATCTATTTTAATACAGATATATAATACATCTCTATATAGATATAAAGATATCTATATTAAAAGAGACATAAAATAATATAGATATTTTGCATTATATCTATTTTAATAAAATCTAAAATCTGATCTAGTTTTAAATAAGATTAAAATGTTAATCTGACCTATTTTAATGTAATCTATCACTAAAGTTCAAATTCAACTAATTAAATGCCTCTGAAGGGGTGTGTGTCTGTGTATGTGTGTGTAAATATTAACATCTGATTTGCGTTGGAGTTCAGAGACTAAACTACTGATCACAATATTATAATTCGTTTTTTTACTGGCTTTTAAAAAATAGATGGAAGGCATTATAAACAAAATAAATAAGCTGTATCAAAATTAATACATGTACAGAGTTGCTCACTCATAACCTCTATTTATAAAGTAAAATTTTACAGCGTATTTTTTTAAAAACAAAATCCTGTAATCACAGTGAATCAAAAGTTACATATATGGGGGCGCCTGGGTGGCTCAGTGGGTTAAAGCCTCTGCCTTTCGCTCAGGTCATGATCCCAGGGTCCTGGGATCGAGCCCCGCATCGGGCTCTCTGCTTGGCAGGGAGCCTGCTTCCTCCTCTCTCTCTCTCTGCCTGCCTCTCTGCCTACTTGTGATCTCTATCTGTCAAATAAATAAAAATTAAAAAAAAATAAAATCTAAATCTAAAAAGTTACATATATGATCCTTAGATGCATTACAAGTAAGGTTTAAATAATTGAGGATAACAAATGTATGATAAGTTTAAAAAAACAGAAATACAAACTTGTTACCAGTTTGCCATACAATCCTTACGTAACTATTTTTTGAAAGCTCATAACTTACAAAAAATGCATTTTTTCTTCATATGTATCCTATCACTTTTTTTTTCTTCTTTGCAATTATTAGAAAAGGTATAATTTAAATTATTTTCTCTTTACTAACTCTTGTGGGCTTTCTCCTGCTAGGTTTCTATCACAATCTGTGCTGTAGCAAATAAAGGAACATCCATCCCCGAGTTACTCAGTAAGGGCAAAGGGCAAGAAAAGTGAGCATGATGATATGACAACAGAACAAAACAACACAGAAAAGAGAATAAAAAGATAAAGGGAATGGCACAGGACTAAAACAAATGAGAGATATTTACTAGGAAGGTTCCTATCAGATGGTCTAAACTTTGTGGAGAAAAAAAGTCATTCTTATTCTAAAAGACAAAAGAGAATTTACTTATTTTTAAATTTTAAAAAAGAATAGCTTAAGTTAAACTGAATTCAGCTCTTAACATATAATTCTGGAATAGGGATTGAATATCAGTGTGACTAAAGGAAGAAAGACACAAAGAGAAAAAGGGGGGAAGAGGTAAGAAAAGCATAAGAAAGAGAAAATCTGGTACTTCTAGTCCAACAAAAAGGAAAACTAGCAACTTGAGGGTTACATGAAGCAGGAGAAAGTCATTTATTTTAAAAAATTATCTTTTTAATAAGTTTTTTCATCTATTTCAAACTACTTTTAAGTGATTCCCCCCCCCCCCCCGCCCCATGAAAGATACAAACTCATGTTCTAATCTGATACTGGAATTTACTGGCTGTCATATGCAGTTTAGTTCAAACCGGTTACTTTAAAATGAGTATCTGAAGAGAAGAACGATTAGAACTCAGGAGCACTCCACTCTTCGGTCTTGAAATAAAAAAAACAAACCAGCCAGATCATGAGCCTCACTATCTTTTCCCTCCATCGCAAAGCAGTGTCTGTCTTTCGATCGGTGAATAATAAGCACCCCGACTCCCATTTCTCATACTCACAATCCTTCCCTGCTGCCGTCAATCAGGGCTTGAAATAAGGGCTTATTATGTGGGATGGTCTGTAAGATATTGCCATCCCCTGTCACGTAGCCGATGGCCCACTGTCCCAATCTGGTGCAGCTTAACCGGAAAATGTAGCTGTAAAGCATGATAAAATGATGTTTAGTCACATTCAAAGTGTATGTTAACTACTACACATCTGTTGGACTTCTTTAAAGTCAAAGAATAAATGGAATCGTTTAGAATAACCGAAATAAGGTCTTCTCTTCTGATTTTTACACCATTGTCCTTCTCTGTTCATTGATCTGTAAAAGCAGCACTGACAGTAATTCCAGTTCAACACCACCAGGGCTATCGGACAAAGGAACTGAGGTGGATCCACTTCAGTATCAAAGGGTCTACTGCCATCCCCACCAGCGGGTGCTCAGGATGAACTGGCGAGGACAGAAGTCGTTTTTCGGAAAGCAAAGTAAAAAATTTAATTTGTTCACCATACTTAAAGAGAGGTTGAGTCAGTTTCTACCATGGAATTCAATATATCGCTTTGTAATTTAAAATTATGCAATTTAAGTTAATGACTCTAAATTATTAATTTAATGACTTGTTTAAAAATATTTTTTGGTCTTTGGAACGTTCCAGCCATTCACCTCACTTTTAAATGAAAGATCAAAAGAGATGAGCTATATTAATGAGAAGACAAACTAGATTAAGCTCATGGCTGCCACCCAACCCTGTCTAGTTCAATGTCTTGCAACAGGAAGTTAAAATAGTTTAAAAATAGAAATCAAATTAATGACAATGACAAGGAGACTGTGACTTGGTTTTAAATTCATTGTTATTTATTTATTAATATAGCTATCTGCTTATTTCATTTGAGATCACTTATCTTTACTTAAGTGTATTGCACGCAATCTTGCCATCATGATAACCATATCTGGGTTTTATAAGCCCTTGAGCAACTCAAAAGTAGGTCAACAATTTGTTGGCTATATTTGAATACGCTGATCGTTCTACATACACGACAGAAACTTTTATCTCCTAATGTACATTAGTTACTGATGAACCAAGTACTATAAAAATAACTTTGCAGGATAAATTAACATAAATAATAGCTGTACAGTCATTCAGTTTAATTAATTTGTGTATCTGGTACTGCAAGGTGATTTCATCTTTGAAGAAAATGGGGTTTCTAAGGAAAGGAGGAAGTTGTGATTTCTAAATAGTAAGAACTTCACACTTGTTTAGAACCTTTGGAAAGAACTCCTCAAGAAAAGTCCAAAAATGTATTCTTCCACAGAGCCTGCAATAGGCTATCAGCCTGCCAATTACTGGACCCCTTAGTCAGAATTACAGACAAAATAATTCCACACAGACTTCTAGTTCTCAACTGGATCCCTCCAAAAAGCAAAACCTGAGAAACTCAAATGTCCTTGCAATAGGTCTTACTATTTTCTGTAGCATGAAGCTAAAGAAACTTCCAAGGGGAAGAAACCGTTAAACAGTTATTCTGTAAAACAAGTATTTATCAAAATCATTTGATCTGTTCACCAAGTTTTCCTAAACTTTACATTTTAAATACCACATCACACTTTAAATGATTTACCACAGACTGACCATTTCATCTTTGCCAAAAACTTAGTAGAATATATTGTTAAATTGGGAAGAAAAGGCAGACATCCTTTCGAGGGCACTGTCCTTTTATTAAAGGAACTATTCCCATAGTGATGAGGCCTGGCTTTTGCTCCCAACAGTGTTCTCTCCCAACATTATTTGTCTCCATAATCTTGAACAAGAAAACACAAAAGGGACTCGGTTTCTTAATTTCACAAATAATTTCTGCATTAAATTTGTATGATTGTGTAATTCCAAACATAGCACATCATTCAAATCAGAATCCAAAAACAAGAAGATACTTTGATCCCAATCTACAGAGCAGAAGTTATGGAAAAATCTGGTTATGAGAGATCCTTGACCAAAACAGAATGACTCATCTAAGCCACTGTCAGCATCTTAACGAGAACCAACTCTCCTTAATCTAAACAGAAGTCTTCAATAGGAGCCAAACTGTTCTCTGTCCCCACTACCTTCTTTTTATATATCACATAAATCCTTAAAAATAAAAAAGATGGAAATTTTTATCATGGCAGAGAAAAAGGAATCAACAGTATTGGCTTGTACTGGAAACCACTTTGTTAAAGGACAAACACCATTTGCACAACCAATGAGATAAATATGGCATTAGCAGAAAAACATAACCCTAAAAAAACAACCAAATGCATTCCTATAATGAAATGCTCCTATATGGAAATCAGAGTACTCATGGATGTTGGGATGGCATCTCCTACCAAAACATCACTGTATGAGGAGGACAGGTGTCCACCGTCACTGCTGCCACACCCAGCACACTGCTGGCCATAGCACAAATGCCTACTATGTAATGCATTTCTAAATGGCACATGGGGAAAATGCATGAATGAGGAAAGAAACAGATTTTGAGATCCCAGATTTGTCATTGATAAGGCAAGATATTTCAGCCAAAGCCACACGGGCTGACAAAACGGCCAACCTCTGAGTTTCACCTCGTTTCATCACCTGGGAAATAAAACATAAATTCTGAAGCTACAAAGAATGACAAGGTACTACAGAAGAAATTCTTAAGGACAAGAAATTGGTTGGATTGTAACAATAGGCTTATATATGTTTATATACTTATGTGTGCTCAACATACACATATATGTATACTTATATGTACTTATATTTGTTTATATTATATGTAAGTGTAAGTGTTTATCATAGAACCAAATTGAAGATCTTGAAAAATACCCTAAAGTTCTGACATGAAACTGATTTATTTTGTCTTCAGCAAAATATTCAAGTATTCCAATATACACATAAAATTTTATATACAAACACAGGTGCCATGAAACAGACAATACCCTCTACCAATTTGAAAATCAGAGCTCTGAGACTTAATGAATTTCTAAGTTTATCAAATTACATGGTACCATATCCTCCTTCACTTCACGAACATAGAGTTTCAGTATAAGTATCATGAATGGATTAAAAGGATTCAATTAAGAATGTGGTCTATTAGCATTTTCTTCCCTCTGTCCCCATGGGTGTTACTGATTTACTTAAAAATGAACAAGAGATGACTTTTCCTCATTAGATATACCACATAATATTGCTGCTGAAAAATCTTACCTTCCAGGTTTGGTGCTGTACTTCTGCAGTCGTGCTTTAACTTCATCATATGTGAGAAATGCCATGTAACCCGGATGTGTTACAGCTAAGAAATTCCAATTCCGTAAAATAGAGCCCCAAGGCTAAAAATATGAATAAATGAAAAGATATTATCTAGATAACATCAACCACCAATTATACACCAATACATCATTTAATATAGTTACTGAAATCTCCTAGATATTTTTTAAGTGAATATGAGCTTCGGTAGCTTAGGTCAACCTTTACCATCTAACAGCAAACATGCAATACCTTGCTCTCTTTTTAGAGAAATATTAGGCAGAAAACAGGACAGAATACAGAGAACCAAAAGAAAAACTACATACTTTCGTCAGAAATTCTATTCCCAACACAGCATTTGTGGTAATTCTGAAATATAAAACACATCACTTTTCTGTTCAAAATCCTCTAACTTTGAGTAAAAGCCAACGTCCTTACAAATGGTCTGAAAGGACTTTACAGGGTTGATGCCCAGTTCCCATTCCTCCCCATCTATTGTGACTTCTCTACTTTCTGCCTCTTCTCCAGGCACCCTGGCTTCTTTGTAGTGGGCTTGAAAACAAAGGTACTTTCCTGCCCCAGAGGCTTTATATTTGCTGATGCCTCTACCAGAATTCTTCCTCCAATGACCTAAGTGATTGCTCTCCAGTACTGCTTCCTCAATGAAGCCTTCTCAGACCACTCTATTGAAAACTGTTAGCTCTCATCACATTCCTTATCTCCCATGGTCTGTTTTGTTCACATCTGTACCTTTAAAGTATCCAATTTTATAGAACAAGAAGTTATACCAGGAATGCAAGTGATTTGGCACCGGTCACACATTAACCAGAAGCTACATGAGAATAAGGAACGTGCCTGTCTTGCTCACCAAAGGGATATCAGCACTGATGCAGTCTCAAAATACAGTGATCAGGGAGGTGTGATTGTTGAAAAGCTCCTCTAACTAGTAACTTGTTTAAAAGGCCTTGGCTCCCAACCTACCATTCTTTCCATGGTAACATACTACTGTGCTCACATTTGGTTAATTCTTGCACAATTACAGAAGGTTTATGATTTAGTAGTGAGTACGTTAAAGATCGTACACAGAAATACACAAATGAACACACATAGAGTTTGTACCATTCTTTCAGGTGCTCAGTTACCCCTCCAGTTACCAGGGCAAGAGAAAAAAAGGTAGCCAGTGATAGACCGTTTTGCTTGAGGATGTGCATGAATCATCTCGACCATAAGGCTGAAGCTACATTTATTCCAAGGACTTGGCAGCATACTCTATCTGATGTGCCAGATTATTAACTCATATCTTCTATAGAAAAGAAGAAAAAAGGTATTTGATGTTGCCAAGTGAGCGTTACTGAAGTGGTCATCCTAGATATGCTCATTGGTAGAGGGCTCTTGCTTTTGTTTGCTTTGAGACTTGTTCCTCATTATTGTTAAGCAAGTTTCGGATTCACAAGGCAGAATTCTTCAAGGATTATATCTCTTGAGATGAGGATAATAAGGGAAAGAAAGATTTAGTAATGAAGAGTTCTTTAACCTTTTCTGACATAACAAGAAAAACCTCTGGGGTATTCCCCCGGCATGCTAAAATATCTAACTGGGCAAAAAGGATCTCCGGAGGATACTATTACGAGAGGTGTCCAAGTATTTGGTGGAGGGGACATGTTTCTAATTTTCATCTAAAATCATGACTAAAAATTACATAAACAATACTTGGAATATCAGTATATATATATATATATTTTTTTTTTTTTTAAGTGAGAAATAACTGCTAGTAGAGGCGATGGGTTTTATTTTGTTTTGTTCTACTTCCCCATCTACAAAGAACAAGGATGGAGAGAATATAAAATATTTGGGTCACTTCCATAAAGTCTACAAAAACTAATGGAAGAGTTGTTTAAAAAAGTGCTGAACTTTACAGAGAACCAATGTGCAGATCGGAATACAACTGAAAAAAAAAAGAAAAAAGAAACTGTAGTTCTGAGCCAGCTGCTACAGTATTAAGCAACCATTTCTTGGTACATAATCCAGAGGGCTAGCTTCTAACTACAAAAATATTTGTGTAATAGAAAGAGTCTGTGTCCTGTTTTTCTAGTGAATGCAACCCACATTCAGAAACACATGGTAGTTACGTGTTGTTGTTGGGGTGTTTTTTTGGTTTTTGGTGTTTTTTTTTTTTTTTGGTTTTGTTTTGCTTAAAGAATTTTGCCAACTAATGGCTTAAAGAAGGCAAAATAAAATGCTTTGGAGGATAAGAATATTTTTGCAATTTGTTTTTAGATTAAAGGAAATGTTTTCACACCCACTAACACAAAATTTAGAGATTCTTAAATGACTACTGAAATTGAGTGAATTGAAGAAGCTATTCCATTCTTCCAAAATACTACTATTTTCAAGAATAGCCCTTTATTGACTTATAACTTCTGTTAGAAGAGGGGTCTGGACTGGTCTGTCCAGATCCACTCTCTTATTCCTCGCTGTAACAGATGACTTCCCTCTTCTTTTGCTCCCTATTCCATTGATGCTGTACATTCCATAGTCACAAATACATTCCCCCAAATCACATATTCCTTACGCCACCACCCCTCAGATCTCTTGCCCCATTTCTCAGTAACCCAATCTTCTCTAGTAGCAGGGAAATGGAAGGAGAAGGGGAGCAACAGCCCAGGGAGAGGGAAGAGAGAGGCAAAATCCCCCTATTTCCATTCCAGGATTTTAGCACCTGCCAATCCCAGCATCTCTGAACTACCTGGAGAGGAGAAAGAGAAGATTAAAGGCAGAAGAAAGAGGAAATGAGGGAGGTAGCCACTGCAAGACTGTACCAATGACTTCCCAGCATTTGCTCAAGTTCTGGCAGAATGTGAGGATAAGGGAAGCGAGGAAAAGAATGTAACTCGTAACCAGCTTTACAGTCTTTTCTTCCCTTATTTCATTTCCCAGACAATTCTCAAATTCATCTCCTAGTCCCCAGTGATGAGATCTTCAAACCCTTCTGCTATGTGAGATTCCAATCTTGAGTATGTACCTCACCCACTTTCAGAGCCCATCCTGCTAAATACCCTACTACCACCAACTTAGAGGTGTTAGAATTCACTGCTAATGAACCATCACCACTGTGACTGCAGAGGAATATATGTTTATCCAGTAACAGTATTCACAAAATATTCTTCATACAGGATGCATAATTATAACTTAAGAAAACCTACTACTCAATTTTTAAAGTTGTATAAAAATAAAATAACAGTAAAAGTTAATACATTTACTTTTCTATGCATGGAACTAATTTTAAGGTACATGTATGATTAGTTAAAGCATCTGAATAATGAAACCAAAAGAAGTGAAGAATCACAGAGGTGTAACGGAGCTAACTAGAGTTCTTCATTTACTTCCACAATTATATCCTTTAAAAGAGACAGGAAAAAAAAATGAAAAAAATAAAAGAGACTAGGCATGTTTGGTCCACAGGTATTTTTTGGTTTTGTTATCTAAAATTTCTCAAACTCAATACCCAAAAAACAAATAATCAAGTCAAAAAATAAGCAGAAGACATGAACAGATACTTCCCCAAAGAAGACATACAAATGGCTAACAGACACATGAAAAAATGTTCATCATCATTAGCCATCAGAGAAATTCAAATCAAAACCACATTGTGATACCACCTTATACCGGTTAGAATAGGAAAAATTGACAAGGCAAGAAACAAATGTTGGAGAGGCGTGGAGAAAGGGCAACACTCTTACACTATTGGTGGGAATGCAAACTGGTGCAGCCACTTTGGAAAACAGTGTGGAGGTTCCTCACAAAGTTAAAAATAGAGCTACCCTCTGACCTAGCAATTGTACTACTGGGTATTTACCCCAAAGATACAGATGTAGTGAACAGAAGGGCCACATGTACCCCAAGGTTCATAGCAGCAGTGTCCACAATAGCCAAACTGTGGAAAGAGCCAAGATGCCCTTCGACAGACAAATGGGTAAAGATGTGGTCCATATATACACTGGAATATTACTCAGCCATCAGAAAGGATGAATACCCAACTTTTATCTCAACATGGAAGGGACTGGAGGAAATTATGCTGAGTGAAATAAGTCAAGCAGAGAAAGACAATTATCATATGGTTTCATTTATTTGTGGTAAATAAGGAATACCATGGAGGACGTTATGAGAAGGAAGGGAAAAATGAAGGAGGGGGAATCAGAGAGGGAGATGAACCATGAGAGTGTGGACTCTGGGAATCAAACTGAGGGTTTCAGAGGGGAGGCAGATAGGATGGGTGATATAATGATGATTTAAATATCTGGTGATGGATATTAAGGAGAGCACGTATTGCAAGGAGCACTGGGTGTTACACACATAAAATGAATCATAGAACACCACATCAAAAACTAATAATGTACTGCAGAGGGACTCACATAACATAACAAAAAATAAATTAAAAAACTTTCATGGTAACTCTACTTAAAAAGATTCTTTTGAGGCGCCTGCGTGGCTCAGTGGTTAAAGCCTCTGCCTTCAGCTCAGGTCATGATCTCAAGGTCCTGAGATCGAGCCCCGCATTGGGCTCTCTGCTTGGCAGGGAGCCTGCTTCCCCCCTCTCTCTCTGCCTGCTTCTCTGCCTACTTGTGATCTTTGTCTGTCAAATAAATAAATAAAATCCTTAAAAAAAAAAAAAAGATTCTTTTCCTCTCATCTCAGGAAACATAAATAAGACACACATAACTTAGAGTATTAAGATTACCTGCACTGTTTTTAAGTGAAACAGCTTATAAGAAAATATGTGCACATATTAAATAACAGTTGGGGTAACTGTTTAATGTGGGTTAAACACTTTTAACCAACATTAAAGTGCCCTCATAACTTTCACATATAACCGAGGCATTCTAGCATTTAAAAAGTCATCCAGGCTCCCCATAAAAAACACACTCTTCCTAGAATGAACAGTTAGGTTTAAGACAGGAAAATAATTTTTTTCTCTTCTTTCACAAGGGAAAGAAACAAAACTTCTACTATTTCAAATGTCTTTGTATTATGTGAAATGAACTATTTGTAAAATTATCAAAAACCTTTAAAGAAAGGAGAGGTTCTATTATAAAATGGTATTATAAAATACTATAAAATAGTATCGACTAACATCTTTTTACAAAATGTATCATCAAAATCAGAGAAAATTGAGAAAAGTAAGCTAATGGCTTACACCAGCATACCTCGTTTTATTGTGCTTTGCTTTACTGCACTTCACAGATACTTTGTTGTTGTTGTTTCTGTTTTTGCAAACTGAATGTCTGTGGTAACCCTACACTGAGCAATTCTATCATGCACCATTTTCCAATAGCATTTGTTCACTCCAAGTCTCTGACATTATTTTGGTTTTTTTTAAAGATTTATTTATTTATTTGAGAGAGAGAGAGCGAGCAGGGGGAGGGGGAGAGGGAGAGAGAATCTCAAGCGGACTCCCCACTGAGCACAGAGCCCGAGACACGGGGCTTGATATCAGGACCCTGAGATCATGACCTGAGCCAAAGTCAAGAGTCAGACACTTAACTGACTGAGCCACCCCTGCACCCCATATTTGGTGATTCTTAAAATATCTCAGATATTTAAATCATCATTATATCTGTTATAGTAATCTGTGATCTTTAATGTTGCTACTATAATTTTCAGCGGTATCACAAACTACACCCACATAAGATGTTAAAGGTAACCCATAAATGTGTGTTCTGACTGCTCCACTAACCAGCCATTCCCCCATCTCTCTCCTTCTCTTAGGGCTCTCTATTCCCTGAAACACAACAATATTGAAATAAGGCCTATCAATAACCCTACAATGTCCTCTACATGTTCAAGTGAAAGAAAGACCTCATGCTTAGCTTCCTTTAAATCAAAAACTAGAAATGATTCAGCTGAATGAGGAAGGCAAGCTGAAAGACAACACAGACTGAGAGCCAGGCCTCCTGCACCAAATAGCCAAGTTGTGAAAGCAAAGGAGAAGTTCTTGAAGGAAATGAAAAGTGTTAGGCCAAGGAGCGCACAAATGATAAGAAAGCAAAACAGGCTTATTGCTGATACAGAGAAAGTTTTACTGGTCTGGAGAGCAGACCAGACCAGCCATAACCTTCCCATAAATGAAAGCCTAATCTAGAGCAATGCCCTAACTCCTTAATTCTAGGAAGGCTGAGGAGGTCAGGAAACTGCGGAAGAAAAGTATGAAGCCAGCAGAGGTTGGCTCATGAGGTTTAAGGAAAGAAGCCATCTCCATAACATAAAAGTGCCAGGTGAAGCAGCAGGTGCTGATTGATGTAGAAGCTGCAGCAAGTTATCCAGAAGATATGGCTAAAACCACTAATGAAGGTGGCGACCTTAAACAAGAGGTTTTCAGTGGAGATGAAACGGCCTTCTGTTGGAAGAAGATGACACCTAGGACTTTCATAGCTAGGGAGGAGAAGTCAGTTCCTGGCTTCAAAGCTTCAAAGGACATGTTGACTCTCTAGTTAGGGGCTAATGCAGCTGGTGACTTAAGTTAATGTCCATGCTCATTTACCATTCTGAAAATTCTAGGGCCCAAGAGTTATGCTACATCTACTCTGTTTGTCTCTAGAAATGCAACAACAGAGCCTGGATGACAACATGCCTGTTTACAAACTTGTTTAATGAAGAGTTTCAGCCTACTTTTTAGACCTACTTCTCCAGGCAAAAGCTCTCTTTCAAAAATATTAGTGCTTGTTGTTGATGCACAGTCATCCAAGGACTCCAATGGAGATGTACAATGAGATTAATTATTTTCATTCCTGTCAACACAACAGCCCATGGATCAAGGAATAATTTCACCTTTCAAGTCTTTTTATTTTTTTTAAAGATTTTTTTTTTTTTTATTTGAAAGAGAGAGAGAAAGAGCATGAGAGGAGTAGAGGGAGAGAGTCCTTGAAGCAGATTCCCCACTGAGTGTGGAACCTGATGCAGGGTTCCATATCATGACCCATGAGATCATGACCTGGACCGAAAGCAAGAGTTGAATGCTCAACCACTGGGCCACCCAGGCGCCCTCAAGTCTTATTACTAAAAAGATACATTTTGTAAGGCTATAGCTTCTCTAGAGAGTGATTCCTCTGATGGATCTGGGCAAGGTTAACCGAAAACTTTCTGGAAAGGATTCATTACTCTAGATCCCATTAAGAATATATGCGATTCATGGAAAGAGGTCAAAATACCAATATTCACAGGAGTTTGAAAGAGGTTGATTCCAGTTCTCATGGATGACTTTGAGGGGTTTAAGGCTTCTGTGGAGGAAGTAACTGTAGATGTGGTGGAAACAGCAAGAGAACTAGAATTAGAAGCGGAGCCTGAAGATGGAACTGAATTACCGCAATCTCATGATAACAACCTTAACAGCTGAGGAGCTGCTCCTTAGGAATGAGTGAAGAAAATGGTTTCTGGACAGAGAATCTACCCCTGGTGAAGATGCTGTGAAAATTGTTGAAATGACAATAAAAGATATAGAATATTAGTTGATAAAGCAGCAGCAGGGCTTGAGAGGATTGACTCCAATATTGAAAGTTCTACTGCGGGTCAAATGCTTTCAAACAGTATCACGTGCTACGGAAAAATTGTTGGGGAAAGAAGATCAATCAGCGCAGCAAACTTCATTGTTGTCTTATTTTAAGAAATGGCTGCAACCACTCCAGCCTTCACCACCCTGATCAGTTAGCAGTCAGCAACACCGAGGCAAAGACTCTCCAGCAGCAAAAAGATTACAACTCACTGAAAGCTCCGGTGATGGTCAGCTTTTTTTTTTAGCAATGAAGTATTTTTAAATTAAGGTGTATACATTGCTTTTTTAGGACATGATGCTATTACACATGTAATAGGCTACAGTATAGTGTAAATGTAACTTTTAGATGCACTAGAAAACCAAAAAAAAAAAAAAATTCTGACTTGCTTTATTGTGATATTCATTTTATTGCACTGGTCTGGAACTGAATGACCCTGCAGCATCTCCTAGATGTGCCTATATATACCAAGGGAATAACCATGAAACTAGTGTAAACTGAAAATATGCAAAAGCACAATTTCTGCAATCATTAATCTAGTTTCTTATCCTATACACCCAGGTACAATTATGATCTTAAAGTTGTAATAAAATAAAATGTATTCTATAAGTATTGTTGACAAGAGTTAATTTGCCTTCTGTTAACAGGTCCTTTCATAAATTAAAAGTTAATCCCACACAATTTGATTTTCTTACATAAATCAGTCACCAGATCCTTGCAAACTCGTGCCAAGGAGAATCATAAATCAGAGAAGAGAAATTCTTATAACATGGGAAACATGAAAACCAATATTGTACTCCAACATTTGTTGAAAGCATGTTTCAAACAGAATAAATCTTACTACAGACTAAAACAATAAAAAATTGCATCAAAATAAAAGCAAGTCTGTTTTCTGATCAATTTGCCTCACTTACTATAGAATTTATATTACTACAATCATAAAGATTTTAAGGGGAATTCTTTCATTGTGTGACTACTTGAATTGAATGTCTTAGATGATATAACAATTTAGTGGCAGAGTCAAATTCAGGACACAAATTTCAAGTCTTCATGTCTAATTCCATGAAGATCTACAAAAGAATAAAATGCTAGCATCCAGCTTTCATCATTCAATGACACTTGCTTCTGAAAAGCTATGTGAAGAAATTTATAAAGGACAGATTAAAAAATAAAAACAACAGGACTAGAAGGTTAATGTCACAGTCATACATATTAGTGAATAAACAAAAAAAGAAAAACAAAAACAAAGCCTAAATTTTCCCAAAGAGGAATTTGTTAAATCAATGACATACTATTTTGATGGACTATTATGTAGCAAATGAAAATTAATAATTTTATTAATGAAAAAGATTTACTGACATGAAAAAAGGTTTATAACATATGATTGAATGAGCAATATAAGTTGTAAAACAGTATACACCATTGGAATCTCCTATAGAGAACCTGCTAAATTTATGATTTATTGCCAAGTTTACTATTTCCATTTTCACCAAATGAATGCAGGAGACAAAGGGTTCGAGAAGTTGGGATACAACCTCAGCAAACGTCCACCTGTAAAATTTGTATTCTGTTAGTCACTGGGCTAAAAAGACAAATTAAAGTGAAAAACTAAATAGGAAATTTAGAAACCAAGCTCTTCTGCCTGAATCTTCTTAAAGCTAACAAGTAATCACCAGCCTCATAGCACTTGGTCCTTCGAACTTAAGCCCTCAACATACAGCAGTGACCAAAACCTTACACCAGCGACTTCAAAATTAGAGACTACCGAAAATGAGATTATTTCTCATATGTTTGTGTCTGTGAGAGAGCTGTACACACACACATACACACAAATGAACCCACGCACCTCACGTGCACACACAGGGAGGTAGATCAGGTGGGAGGAAAGGATGAAGCACATAGGAAGCTTACCTGAAAAAGCCTGGTAAAAATATCAAATTCAAAAACTGAAATGTAATCATTACAAGTTAAATCAATTGTTGATTTCAAAGCCATTGCTTCCAGGCCAGAGCTAATCTGATGAACCTCATGAAGGCACTGTCTGAATACTTTCCATGGTACAATAGTTCTGTGCAAGGAAAAGAAAAAAAAAAAAAAAGGAATTGAATCAAGTGTCCTTTAAGACTAGCTTCCACTGAAACAGCACAGTTCAATCATAACATTAATATAATTAATTGCATTTGTACTAAAAGACAAATCGTTGACAAAAAAGACTAATAGGTGTTCATAATTTAGAACACTGGTAATAGGTTTTGCTAACTGGCTTATTTTCCATTTGCTAAGAATGGGACAAAAATCTAAGTCAATTTCTCTCTCAAACAATCCGTGGCTATCAAGATATTTCTAAAAATACATCCAAAAGAAAGATGAGGTCAAAGTTCTGTGTGTCTGACCTCTTGTCATAAGATCATTTGACTTTGAATCAAGTTAAATTTTCCCTCCTCTTTATTTCCTTAAAATAACTCTAAGACTATGGGTGCACACAATAGTAGGAATTCTTTATTCATGGCACAAAAGAGTAATCTACCATTTTGAGAAAGCTCAGGTGGAAAGTCAGGAAGGCAATTTTATCCATTACCCTCCTTGTATTCTGCAGAAAAAGAGTGCATTATCTAACCTTTCATATTAATACAAAGGGAAATTTTAAATTGTTTAGCCGACCACACTGGCTAGCATATAGAAACATACTTATTCAAAACTTATTCATTTTTCTTAAATATCATGCAGCAAAATTTTTATTAAGTAACACATTTACATAGTTTAAAAATTTAGAAGAGAAAAAAAATGATATCCAAGGAAGTCTCCCATTCTGTCCTCCACCTGACCAGTTTCTGACATTCACCACCTCCTAACCCACCATGAAAATAAGTAATACCCATTATTCCTCCCTTAGTTCATTTTCCTCCTTTGGGAATGTTAAATGCCTACTCCTGAATAGGTGAAAGAAAGAAATCATTCATGTTTTTAAAATTTTAAGCTGCAGTTTTCACAATAGGACATCATAAAAGCTATACATACCCTCTGATAAGATTATAAATATTTAAGCCTTAGGTTTTCCTTTATTAGTATCTCTTAAGAAGTAAAAGACTCAGGCAGAATGGACTACATCAGTCCTATGCTATACTAATTCTCCCAGTGAAGAACTGACGTAAGTGTACAATTATATATTCATTCAGTAATTATCTGCTGCAGTGGTTGTCAAACTTGAGCATTCATAGGGATCACTGAAGGGCTTGTTAAGACAGAAATTGCTGGTCCGCAACCCAGGATATTCTAACTCACTATGACTGAGGTGGGACTGGAGAACTTAAGTTCCCAAGTGATGCTGACGCTGCTGGCTGATCTGGGGCAACACTCTTGAGAGTCACTGATCTCGTAATTGCTAAGGCACTGTGGATAAATACAATTATGAAAATACACGATACCATCTGTCCTTGAAGAAGATACACACAGGGTAGAAATAAGACACATAATACTAAAAAAAAAAAAAAAAAAAAAAACCTGGGGTGGGGTGGGGTGGGATATACAAGGAAGTGCTGGAGGAATTCAGAGAAGGAGTGATCTACGGCAAGACGAATAAATGAATGGTGGGGCAGGCTGACGATACTATGCTATCTTATAAGAAAGTTTAGGTTTGATATACCACTAAAAGAAAGAAAAGTATGAGGCTGAATACATCAAAAGGCTTTCCTCTATGTATGAAAAAAACGGGAAACCACAGAGAACCGAAGAGACACGCCACATCAGACGCCGTTTAGAAGAAACACACGTCAGGCTCTGGTTAAGGTTAATAAAATGCTGCTGTTTTAAGAAAACAAGGAAAACTTCTTATGATCATGTTAGAAGGCTATTGATTTATGGCAAAGTGAAAATATGCAATTGTGTCCAGTTTCATTACAGTTACCCCGAAAGTGATGCTTAAGCAGCACGGTTTTCTTTCCCAAATTAAGGTTCAAATATTCAATGCATAAAAGGGATGTGAACCGTAATATTCAAATTTTTAAAAAATTATACAAAAACTACTGATTTAAGAACGTTATATGTTTTACTTTTGTATGCACATGTTAAGAGAAACTTGTCTTGCCTATGAAGTATAAAAAGTAAATCAACTGGCTAGACACCTTTGATATGTTATCATAAAAAAGTTATTTTCATCCCAATATTTAAGGTGCTTGCAGATCATAACTCTTGAATGCCCAATGATTTCCCAGAGCAAATTCTTAAAAAACGTATGAACTTCTAAAATTGTAGTCTGACAAACCATTTTGGAACAATCATTTACAAAGGAGCAAGCCACATTTCCCCAGTACTTGTGTAAATGACACTTGTTCACAGTTCACTTGTGATAAAGGTCCAAACAAGTTCAATTAAGGGTTTTAACACGGATTAAGAAGAAAGAGCATTACGCTGAAAAAATAAATAAATTTAAAAAAAAGAAGAAAGAGCATTATCTGGTTAACTAACTACATACAAAATTTGTACAACAGATACTTTTTATCAGCTGAGCCACCCACCATAGAAAATGGTGAAAAGGAAGAGGGTTTCATGAGTGAAGAACAGAAATGGCAAGCAATGACTTCTTTAAAAAAAAAGAAGAAGAAGAAGAAGAAGAAGAAGAAGAAGAAGAAGAAGAAGAAGAAGTAGTTCTAAGACTGTTGCACTAAGGAGCTAACCTTTCCAAAGAGTATTTCAAGATTTCAGGTTGCTACCTTCTTTCCTGATGTGTGTGTTGGGCGGGGGAGGGAAGGTGAAGGAGAGGATAGCTTTTCACACCTTTAATTAAACTATAGCAACAATAGAGAGTAGTAGTTTCTATTCTCTTTCCCTAGAGATGAAGTCAGAGAAAATATTAATGAAAATTGTTTCACAAATACATACAAACTTCATTGTGCTGGCAGAGATCTGGGAATAGAAACGAGGAAGAAAAAGAAAAGGAATAGAACATAAAAGCTTCAAGCTCTCACCAATCCAAAAATACTTTAATCTGTCCTTTTTGCCACTTACAATTATAAATCACTTTAATTACAAGGTGAATTAACTTTAAAATCTACTAAAAGTACAAGTAGTTCTTAATCCACAAAGAATGGAATACAAGGCCAATGGTTAGCCAGACACTTAAAATAGTAATGATTTCAGGATTTTTAAACTTCCAGTAAGAATAAGAGCTGCGATTTATTGATGTCATTTTTATTGATTGATTGATTGATTATCTACTCTCTTCACCAGCCTCCAAATGCTATTATAATATCTATTACTGGAGTTTGTCACAATAATAGGCAGATAATTTATTTATTTTCACGATACAGATGGGAAAACTGAAGCCGAAGGAGGTTGAATAATTTGCCAAAGAAAGACTATATATGTTCAGGCATTTTGATAAGTTCAGAACAGAAATATAAATAAAGTCACAATCTAATTAAGTGTAAAGACTTGTAAATAAGTCATATTGTGTGTGCCATGTGCAAAAGTTATTATAGAAAAAGATGGATGTGCCTTAGAAACCCCATGAGATGTAGCTCCTTAAGAACAGGAATTGTATCTGATTCACCTTTACCCAAAACAAACAAAGTGTGCAACTAAGATTTGTATAACTAGATTAAACTGTGTCTAGGGAAAGCAAGGGAGTGTTACGTGGAGGAGGAGCCCAGTATTTATGCTCCACCTGCTTTCTCTACTACATAGAAATCTTTTGAGGACTGAGAAAGAGTAACAGTCTGTTCATATCATGTCAGGAGAGGTAAGAACTTAATACATTATTGTTAGATGAGAAGTCTTGGTCTGTTTACCAAGAAAATAAGAGTAACTTTATTTATTGTCTTGAAAACAGAGTGAGTGTCCTTTCAGATAAAAACAGACACACGGAAACAAAACTGAAAAGGTGTCAGTAGGTCAGCAACTGACAGGTCACTCAAATCTTCTAGGCTTTTCTCCTCTTCCATAAAAGTAGAAGAGTGTATTGGGTATTCCAATTTGAAAATCTTGCAGTTTAAAAAAATAAAATAAAATAAAAGGAATGGATCACAAAAAATTGTCAGGAGATTGTCACCAAAATTAAAAAAAAAAAAAAAATCTCAACAAAGGCCAGAGTATTTGAAAAGTCATATACTTCTGGTGTGAATGAGAATTATACAGAGAATTATACAGAATTTCTAAAAGGCAATTTGGCACCAAGCTTCAAAAGCCTGTATTTTTTGGCCCTGAAAGCCTACTTCTAGGGATTTTACCTCACAAAATTATGTCAAAAATAAATAAACACAGAGCAGCACATATATCCATCCATAAGTCTCTTCAATACAGTGTTGTTCATAAATAAAAAATCAAAAACAAATATGCTCAATGGTAATAAAACATACTATATTCAAAGATTATAATATTTTTTTAAAAATATCTTATTTATTTATTTGACAGAGAGATCACAAGTAGGCAGATGCAGGCAGAGAGAGAGAGAGGGGAGGAAGCAGGCTCCCCACCGAGCAGAGAGCCCAATGCCGGCCTGGATCCCAGGACTCTGAGATCATGACCTGAGCCAAAGGCAGAGGCTTAACCCACTGCTTAACCACTTTGGTGCCCCAAAGATGATTATAATTTAACAGCAATTCACAGTTGTACAAAAGAATATTGTCATGGAAAAGTGTCCCAGACATACTTAAATGGGAATAGCATTTTTGAAATTGTATGTCCTTTATGATCCAATGCTAAAAACTATCTAAAATGTCTGGAGAGATTAATACACAGTTTAACTGATAAGAACTGATCATGGTGGGAGTTCAACTGATTATTTTATTTTTCTCTATAGGCAGAAGTTTATTAGAAATAAAGACATAAAAGACATGCTACAACTGTTTAAAATATATTCCATAATCATAAGAAGAATCAAAAACAAAAATTTTAACAGTATTTGCCTTGGGCATGATTTTATATGAAAGAAATATAAAAGAATTTATATATTAAACTATGAGAAGAAATAGAATTCAACATAGTTTCAGAATATAAAACTAATATAAAATCAGTTGTATTTCTATAAATAAGCAATGTATCATTAGAAACTAAAACTTAAAAATACTTGATTTTTACAATAGCATCTGAAAATATTAAATAAACAGGAATGAGGTTAACAAAAGATGAGTGACGCCGAGAGATAAACACAAACACACACACATACAGAGATATAAAAGACACAAAGGGATAGAACACTTTAATGGACTGGCAGATTCAATATTCTAAAGATATAAATAATCCCCAAACTCACTCTTAGATTTAATATAACTCCAATCAAAAATTCTAGGAGATATATCTGTAGTAGGAAATGGTAGGCTGATTCTAAACTTTATAGAGAGATGTCAAAAGCCAAGAATAATCAAGCCCATCTTCAATAAAAACAACACTGACAAATTCACACTCTGTGTAAAGACAGTGTGATAACTACACAAAAATAAACAAACAGATGGAACAAAACAATAATTTTAGAAAGGAATACAACTATATTTGGAAATTGGATATGCAGATAAGATTTAAATAAGATTTAAACAGCAGTGGGGAATGGATGATGTTTTCAATAAATGCTGCTGAGTCAAATGGATGTACATATGGAAAAAAAACTGAATCTTGACTCTTCCCTAATACTATATAAAAATTCTATTTTAGATTATTGTTTTATCTTTGATATTTAGGTCTAAGGTTAAAGGGGTTTTTTTTTAGTAGAAACTAGAGAATATCTTCAATACTTTAGAGCAAGCAAAAAATTTAAACAGGACCCAAAATGCTCAAAGGATAAAGGAAAAGAGAAATTAAAACCTGCATTCATGAAGAGAGATCACTAACAAAGGGGAAAAAGAAACACACACTGGGGGAAACATATAACTGACAAAAGAGTCCCATCTAAATATTAATAATAACTACTCAAAATCGGGCAAATGATTTTCACATACACAAAGAAATCAAAATGTTCAATAAACAAAGATATATTCAGCTTCACTGGTCATCAGAGAAGCATACGTTAAAAACACAGTGAGATTCCACTTGACCTCCCTAGTATGGTTTATGAAGAAAAAAAAAAATCACAAAGGATATCAAAGGGTTGGAGAAGACACAAAGCAACAGGAACCTTTAGGCACTGCTCAAAGGTGATTCAGTTGGTAAGCCACTTTAGAAAACTCCTAAAAGCTACTAACTCTAAAATTATGCAGAAACTAGAAGCCAGCAATTCCATTCCTAGATACATCCAACAGATATGCATATATAGGTTTTTAAAAATATATTAAAAAAGTTCATAATAGCACTACTGATGATAACCCAGAGGAGGAAGAACCCAATGACCATCATGAATAGAATCAATAGGTAAAGTATGGTATAGCTGCACAACGGAGCAAGAAGAATGAACAGTCTGTCACATAGCAGAACCTGGGTCCATTTCATAAACAAAGAATGAAAGGAGTCAGATTTTTTTTTTTTTTAAAGAACATAGTTGTAGGATTTCAAGTATGAATGATTCCATGAAGCTAGGAGTCAGGATACCATGAGCAGACAGAGACTGTATGGAACTTGCTGAGAGGTTGGGGGAAGGGGTTCTCGGAATTACAGGTAATACGTTATTTATTTTGGTGGCATTTACATTGGTGTGTTCACTTCATGAAAATTCTTTACCTTACACATGCTTTGTATACTTTTCTGTATGTATATTAAACTGAATATATAAGGCTTTACAAATTTTTACATAAAAACTTGAAGATGAAAAAGAAGAAAATGTGGGAACAGATGTAGTACTTGTCATAATATAGACAAGGAAGTCAATGTGTATTTGTTGGTTGCTGGTTTTGTTGTTGTGGTGGGGGTGGGGTGTTGATAGTAGTTGTTTCAAATTCCTTCTAGCTAAAGGAGATAAAATGTCACCTTGATTTTAAACAAAATGAAAATCTGTTCTATCTGTATTAACCCATTCCTATTTTTAATTTCATTTGAATTTGGTCAGAAAATTCACTTTGACCAACAAAGATGTATCCAGTGTCAATACCTTTAAGTTGAGGGCTAGTTTTGTTCAGAAGATAATGAAACATTCATAAGACGTTTTATACGTTTTGATTTTTATTATGGATGCAAATATTAGTACCGTGACTCCTAAGTCTGTTGATACATTGCATATACATATCCCTAAATCCAATATTTTTCTGCAATTATTTCTGTAATTTGTTAAAGAATATGAAAATAGACTGTTATCAGGCTCTACTGTTCTTACTCTTCCAACACAAATGTTTCTAGACACGAAAGTTTTTGTTTGTTTTTGAAAAGCAAGTATTTTTCAGCAACCCACACAAAAAACATACCAAAATTCTCATCAAATAGTTACCTTACAACTCCTCACAGGCACAATGGTAACCATGGTTATCAAGGATATTCATAATTAGATCTAACCATTTCTGTGAAAATTCTTGACTCGCATACAGAAAGACACATATGTTGGGTATTTAGGATTTTTTTTTTCTCAAAAAAATTCATAACATTTGGTCTGTAGTGTAGACAAGCATTACTTCTCTGTAAAATGGACAAGTATCATTCTCATTTTCAGATTCTGAAAGTTCAATTTTGAGACAAATACTTTTTATAAAATTGCAGAAACAAGGAAAATAGTTTCTTCAACATTATTCCTGATTTTCTCAGTAAGCTCATTCACATGATAGATTTGATGCTTTCTAACTTCTGGTCTCATGACCAGACTTTTGAACATGACAAATTTACTACAGGCATGACACTACTTTGGACATAATTCCATTTATTTTCTGGCTTTGAAATAAATAAAATTTACTGGTGAAAAGGGATAGGAAGAGGAACTGTAAATATAATCCGTAAGAACATGTCAAAATTCCATGTTTAATTTTTCTACTTAGTAGTCATTAACCATAGAAAAACAAAGATTCTGGTCTTAAAACAATGAATATTTGTTCTTTTCTTTCTACTGCACAACTTTCTTCAGTATATTGTTTCTGAACGGTTAATGATACTTGGTAGGTTTTAAGACACATGAGCTACATGGATCACAGCAAGATAACCTTTTATCTTCTGAGGTCAGATTAAAGAAAATCAGAAAGTTACAGATCCTAAAATTAGAAAACCCTGTCACAGAAGGGCTTACGCAAGGCTTTAAAATGATCTTCCCTTTAGCAATAAGAGCCCAGCCTATCTTATAAACAACAAAGTCCATAATTTCAAAAATTCCTCATAAGTCTCTCTACAAAGGTGAAATGAGTTGACAAGCAATAGGCAAAGTCTGCTAGATCTAAGATAAACTGAAGCAAAAGAAATATCCAACTTCAACGACACTTCTAAAACCCTCACATAAGAAACTGCATAAACACATGGAGTCTATTAAAGCTTTGGTTATGAAGGAGACTTAAAGAATTTCTTAAAAGAGAAATCAGGTATTAAGTGCTTTCATGTTACTACAACTAATGGAAACTATTTAAAGTCTTTATCTAGTTTGATCTTTAAGTATTATTATCTGGTTCATCTCCCTCTTTCTTTAAATATTGTCTTCCTTTAGCATGTGTAATTCTACCATGCTCCTCATGTTTTTTCCCCTGCTTTTCTGGCAATTCCTCCATTTCCTTAAATTTCTTCAATGAACACTTCATTTATCAGAATTCATTTTTTTCTTTTTAAGATTTATTTATTTCTTTTAGAGTGAGAGAGCACGAACAAGAGGGGCAGAGGGAGGAGAGAGAGAATCTCAAGTAAACTCCAAACTCAGCTTGGAGTCTGACTCAGGGCTCAATCTCAACCATCATGACCTGAGCCAAAACCAAGAGTCCAACTCTAACTGACTATGCCAACCTGGCACTCCCATTTATCAGAATTCTTTAAGCATCTGTCTCTCTTCATTCTCCCTGCACATTCTGCATGGTCTACATCAATGGCTTCACATAGCTTTCGGAGATTACAAACTCAAATATCTGGGAACCAGGCAGTTAACAGAAATGAGTAAAGAGATCCAGCGAAGGATTGCAATGAAATGAAGGAGAGCATATCTCAACTGGGCAGCTGGCACCCAGATCTAGAGAAATGTTGCCCTATCAGAATTCTGATCTAGTGGTGCCATCACTTCCAATTATTCAATAAAATTCAATACATTATTTTTTATGGAAAATGAATTTTTAAAAGTTACTATTAATTTTTTAGTCAAATATTTCATAAAGCCAAGAAATACTCCACAGGCTATCAACCTGCAAACTCTCATAAATATACCATCAATTCTAAAATCTCTACCCTATTCTATATTCTTTCCATAGTCTCAAGGTTATATATCCAACTTACTAATGCTTATCACCACACAGATTTATCTAGGTACACAAAATCAAACATAGTCTAAACTGAACTTATCTGGATGCCAAATCCCCTCTTCTTCCTATTTTTCCTCTCTCACTGAAAGGGCACTAGTTGTTCAAATAAGAAATTGAGAAATCACATTTGAATCCTTTCTTCGGCCTCATATAGCTTAATAATCAGGTATGCTTCAGTTTATCTTTATATCATTCTCAAATCCATGTATTTCTTTTACTTATATATATATGTATAAGTTATTTGGTGTATTCATTCCATTTCATGTATTATTTTATATATGGATTATTTTATGTATATTATTATAAGTGCTACCTAGTTTTCTACAATGGCATCCTACCTATGAGTCTTCTATTTCTCTTCTAATTTTTCAGTTTCTAAAGTATGTGGGGGTGGGGGAGGCAGTTAGACCCCAGAGGGTATACAAGATGATCCTTTTTGGGATGAGAAGAAAATATTGAAATTATACTTGCATTTTTATGTAGTTTTTATTTTGATTTTTTTGAAAATTTATTTATTCGAGAAAGAGAGGGAGATAGAATGAGAATGAGTCAGGTAGAGAGAATCTGAAGCAGACTCTGAGGTGAGCATGGAGCCCGATGCAGGGCTCAATCTCACAACCGGAAGCTTATGACCTGAGCCAAAACCAAGAGTCAGATGCTTAACTGACTGAGCCACCCAGGTGCTCCTTTACATAGTTTTTAAAATTTGTATTTAATCAGGGTGCCTGGGTGGCTCAGTGGGTTAAAGCCTCTGCCTTCAGCTCAGGTCATGATCTCGGGGTCCTGGGATCGAGCCCCGCATCGGACTCTCTGCTCAGTCGGGAGCATGCTTTCCTCTCTCTCTCTCTCCCTCTCTCTCTCTCTGCCTGCCTCTGCCTGCTTGTGATCTCTGTCAAATAAATGAGATTACATGCTATTAATACAAAAATATATGTATGTATGCAGATGATAATTTAATAGATGGACATTGGGGAGGGTATGTGCTATGTTGAGGGAAAAAAGTATTTAATAAGTTAGTAATAATGAATATAATCAAATGGGTTTGGAAGCCATTGCTCACATTCATTATCCATACTTCAGCAAGAAGTCACCCACCTAAAAATGCAAGAGGGACCAGTTCCAGGTCTAAAACCCATCAATGGGTTCCCATTGTTCTCAGGGCTGGAAAGAGCAGAGTTTTAAAAATGCAACTTTGTATAAGGGAAAAAGAAAGTACAAAGGGGTGGAATAGGACAGAGCTTTCAAAGCACAGTTAGAGTAACAGTTGCAAGTACGTGGGTCCTTGAAACAGGGTAACTCCTACATTGGGTCATAAACCACTACCCCTTATTTGGATTCCATGTTCACCAAGAATTTTGAAATGGCTCCACCGAAAATTTATTGATGATGGCATATACATCCTCATCTGCCTGATAGTGGCATCAAGCACTGTAAATTAAAAAAAAAAAAAATTCTGGGTTATAGAGCAGTTTATGAGCTCAGTTAAATTGTGTCCACTCTGTAAACATACTCTTGGTTCCATGAAATCATGGTTTCAAGGATGAGAATCAGAACCCAAATCATGGTGATTTGGTCATGTACTGAAGCACTCAGAGTGACGAGAAGGAGAAAGAAAAAAATAACAAAAAGGAGGAAAAAATGAAGGCATTTATGTAACCTTGAAGTTATCTCTATCTTTCTTTTGATCTCCAGCAGACACTGTAATAGTTCAGTCTCAGTCACAGCATTTTCCATGGAACAGACTCCTTCTTAACATATGTGCAACCCATACAACATACCAGCTCCTCCATGAAGCCGGAGTGGTCTTCTGACCACGCTAGTAAATAATTTCGTATTTGCAACTTTAGGCACCCTTCTAAGGCACAGAGCTGGCTTTAAATATTTGTCAACTCTGTATATGCTCTCTTCTCCAAATTGAATACATATTGCTTAAAGGTAGAAAATTACAATCTGGCATCTTATTTGCTTTTTGTATCTAAGATCTTGTTATAAGGAGTTATACAAAATAGACCTCTAATTTCATTTTCCTTATTAATATAAAGATCCTTAGATTTTTTAAAAATAGGCAATAATAGAAGTTGGCTAAATAAGAGATATATTAAATAGCATTTCTTGAGTTCTAGGTCAGTTTTTTCCTGAGCTCCTGCTGTCCAGTTACCTTGTACAGATCCTTAATTTCTACTGTGGATTAAATATGATTAAGTTGCCTTTTCTTTGACTAGAGGAAACACTGACCTAGTTAAATATGCTAAAATAATATGTATCTCACCCATTGGAAAGGTAAAGAAACTATTGTCCTTCATTTCTTATTAAAAGTGAAAGGAAAATACAGGAAACCAAAGAAGGTCCATACCACTTCCCCAGGAAATCAAAGGTAGAGGCAGTAAAATGAGCTTTAAATAGATAATTTTTTTCCACAGTAAGCAGGACAGTTTCTTATATTCTATCCTACACCCAATTTTAGAAATTTTATTATTTGTTTTTGGTTTTTGCTTTCAGATTTCTAGGGACTATAGAATATCCACCACATAAAATTGAATATTAACTAAATTATTTGCATAGTAATTAATATAATGGAATTTAGAATAAGATGAAAAGTTTGAATTGGTTAATTATTCCACAATACAGAGTACTTACTAAATGCCAGACACTGATCTCTAGCTTTTAGTAGCAGCAGATTTTAACTCCTTTAACCTTTATGACAACACTACATAGGAGGTATTATTGTTTATTACTATCGACATTTTATAGATAAAGAAACTGATGCATGGAGAAACCCAATAGCTTGTCCAAAGTCACAAAGTTAGTAAATGTTACAGTCAGACCTGAACATAGACAACCTACCTGCGTACCTATCTGTCAGCCTGTTGCCTCCCAATCAAACAAGCAAACTGTGTCCCTGTCATATCTCACATATGCTCACACCCACATACAGTCCTTTACTCCTCAACTCACTTGAATTAAATAAATGACAGTTCCTGAAATCTAAATATTAGACATAGTGCTAAGGTACTTCAGGAAATACAAGGATGAATAAAAAAGACTGATTTCATGGAGCTTATTGTCTAATGGGAAGTAAAATAGCTAGACAAATAATTTTAAAACAATAAAAATAATAAATACAAAGGATAAAGAAGAGCTTAGAGGGGTTTAAGAAGAGATCTAGGGACAACAACAATAGGGACAGAATCATAAGCAAGACTCACTTTGAGGGATTAAGCAGAACATAGATGCCAGAGCAAATAAAAACCACAAGCAGGAGGAGCATTATGAGCACTTAGACACCTGTAACTGCTGGTATATCAAGAAACATCCAAATAATCCAACTTGACTGAAGACCAGGACATAAGTAAAAGAAAGAAATGCTAGAAAAATACATGAATTCATCCAACAATTACTGTCTGTTATGTATACAGTACCTAAAGGATTCATTCAATACCTTTAAAGGATAATGTTTAAAGATTATATTAAAAATGAAGTTAGCTTATAAGAAAGCACTGGGAGGGGGCTATGGACATTGGGGAGGGTAAGTGCTATCGTGAGTGCTGTGAAGTGTGTAAACCTGGCGATTCACAGACCTGTACCCCTGGGGATAAAAATACATTATATGTTTATTAAAAAAAAAAATTTGGAAGGGGAGGCGAACCATAAGAGACTATGGACTCTGAAAAACAACCTGAGGGTTTTGAAGGGTCAGGGGTGGGAGGTTGGGGGAACAGGTGGTGGGTAATGGGGAGGGCACGTTTTGCATGGAGCACTGGGTGTTGTGCAAAAACAATGAATACTGTTACGCTGAAAAAATAAATAAAATGGAAAAAAAAAAAGAAAGCACTGGACACAGAGTTTAACATATAATAACTGCCAATGTATCTGGATGAAATTTTTTGGATTAAAAAGTCAGCAAAGAGCTTCATAGTCAAGCAGGAAAGACCCACAAAACAAACATACCTCCAATAATACAAACATGTCTAAAACACAACAGGGACACGAGGCATGGAATACTGAAAGTTGATCTTACAGAGGGGTGTATATTGGTGAGAGCAGTACAGAAAAGGGGTCTTCTGAACTGGACTTGAGCAATTCTGGGATGGTAAAAAAGAAAGAAGAGGCTAGGGTGCTTCCAGGGAATTGAACTATAGAAACTGAAGATTTAAAAAAAAATTAATTTATAAATAATAAAGTCATTGAAAATTTGAGCAGAGAATAAATATCCTCCATCCATCCATCCAGTTATTCATGCAATCTGTTAACATTTATTAGTGCATACACATTCCAGGAAATGTGCCAGGTTCTAAGAAACAAAAATCAGGAAGGCAGGTTTTTGCTTTCAAAACACCTTCCTCGTCTTTCAGGAAATGTGATCGTGTCAGCAGTTCATTGCAGTCTAGAGAAGATAAGAGCAAAGGCACTTGGAAGCAAAGAGTATGGATATTCACTTTAGATTAGGGTAGCTCCCAAAGTGGCATGGGTGAGTAGCTTTCCAAACAGTGGATGCAATCTAGGAAAACAAAACACAAAAAATAGGGGGGAAAATGCACATCAGGAAATATGTGTAACAGTGCTGTGTAGTTAGGTTCTTTCTTTGTGGATGAGCAGACTACAAAGAGATGAAGCCAAAAAACAAACAAACAGTTCCTCAAGTTTGTCATATTAATAGGATTTTACATTTTAACCTAGAATCAATAATTCTTCATACAAACATTTCAGACAAAAAAAAACTAACAAAAAATGAATGGGGGTTTTGTGGGTTTTTTTTTGTTTTGTTTTGTTTTTTGAGAGCTCTGTGGTCTAAGAAAAACAACAGGACAGGTTCTTACTGAAGATACAAAGACGGGTCAGAACGCTGTTGCTGTAATACAGAGAAGGATTTGAACTTGAAATTGAAGAACAGAACTTGTAAGGATGGAAAGAAGATGACACATAAAAAGATGCAGGTTTAGGGGCGCCTGGGTGGCTCAGTGGTTTAAGCCGCTGCCTTCAGCTCAGGTCATGATCTCAGGGTCCTGGGATCGAGTCCCGCATCGGGCTCTCTGCTCGGCAGGGAGCCTGCTTCCCTCTCACTCTCTCTGCCTGCCTCTCTGCCTATTTGTGATCTCTCTCTGTCATAAATAAATAAAATCTTAAAAAAAAAAAAAAAAAAGATGCAGGTTTAGAATTCATGGTTCTTGCTGAATTATAATTTGGCTGGAAATGTATGTCTAAATCTTGTCAGTGTAAAGAAGTGCTTAGCACCAGTGGCCCAAAACCTGCTGACTTGCTTAGAAAAATGACTGCCAGCCACAGTCTAATCCCATCAATGGATTTTTGTTGTTTTTAACAGCTAGTAATCTACTTTTTGAGACTGGTGCCTAGAGTTTCTGTACTCTAAACTACTATTCCAGAGTGCAAAGATTCAGTTTGGTATTGATCTTATTTTGCAGAATTTGCTTAGACACATTTATTTAATAATGTCGCTTCTCTTTCTCCACATATTTCTACTACCTCCTGGTCAACAGACTAAGAAAGCAGAAGCAGGACTCGAGCATTAAAACATTTAATGAATTTGCATAAAAACCTAACAAATGCAGAACTTCCCAACTAGGTTACCATGGGACATCATTCTTATTGATCGACTTGGGACTCCAGTCAGGCACAGCCTTTTGGCAGCTAGACAGAGCAGAGAGATGGGCCCGGCCATGACTTTGAAAAGGTTGAGAAGCACAGAAATGAACTATTAAGCATGACACCTAAAGATTTTTGTCTGCTGGGATACGAAATCATACACATTGCACTAAAAAGAATAAAACACCTACGTGTACACTTAACTAAAGAAGTGAAAGACCTGAACTCTGAAAACTATAAAATATGATGAAAGAAATTGAAGATGACACCAAGAAATGGAAAGACATCCCATGCTCATGGATTAGGAGAACAAATATTGTTAAAATGTCCATACTATGCAAAGCAATCTACAGATTTAATGTAATCTTTATCAAAATACCAACAACATTTTTTTCACACAACTAGTACAAATAATCTTGGAATTTCTATAGAGCCATAAAAGAACCTGAAATAGCCAAGTAATCTTGGAAAAAAAAGAATAAAACTGGAGGTATCAGAATCCTGGATTTCAAGATACACTACAAAACTGTAGTAATCAAAACAGTATGGTACTGGCATAAAAATAAGACAAACAGATCAATGGAATAGAAGAGAGAACCAGAAATAAACCCATGATTATATGGTCAATTAATCTCCAACAAAGGAGGGATGACTATGTAATGGGAAACAGACAGACTTTTCGACAAATGGTGCTTGGGAAACTAGACAGCTATATGCAAAAGAATGAAACTGGACCACTTGCTTCCACCATAAACAAAAACAACTCAAAATGGATTGAAGATCTACATGTGAGACCTGAAACCATAAAAATCCTAGAAGAGAATACAGGCAGTAATTTTTCTGACACTGACTATAACCACCTTTTTTCTAGACAGATCTCCTGAGGCAAGGGAAACAAGAGCAAAAACAAACCACTGATACTACATCAAAAGTAAATGAAAAGCTTTGGGGGCACCTGGCTGGCTCAGTCCATAGAGCAGGATATTCTTGATCTGGGGGGGCATGAGGTCAAGCCCCATGTTGGGCATAGAGCTTACAAAAATAAACAAAACAAAAACAAAACAAAAAACTTTCTACACTGCAAAGGAAAGAAAAAGACAACTTACTGAGTGGGAGAAGATATTTGCAAATGACATATTCAATAAGGGGTTAGTATCCAAAATACATAAAGGACTTATACAACTCAACACCAAAAAACCTCCCAAATAATGCAATTAAAAAATGGGTGGAAGACATGACCGGACATTTCTCCAAAGAAGACATGCAGATGGCCAATAGACACATGACGAGATGCTCAACATCACTAATCATCAGGGAAATGAAATCAAAACCACAATGAGCTATCACCTCATACCTGTCAGAAAGGCTAAAATCAAAAACACAAGAAACAACAACTATTGGTGATGATGTAGAGAAAAAGGAACCCTCATGCCCTGTTGGTGGGAATGCAAAATGGTGCAGCCACTGTGGAACACTGTATGGAGGTTCCTCAAAAATTTAAATTAGAAATACCATATGATTCAGTAATTCCCCTACTGGGTACTTACCGAAAGAATGTAAAAAGATATATGAACCCATATGTTACTGCAGCATTATGTACAATATCCAAGATATGGAAGCAGCCCAAGTGCCCATCAATAGGTGAATGGATTAAGAAGACATGTATACATGTAGAGTGAAATATTACTCAGCCATAAAATAGAATAACACCTTGCTACTTGAAACAACATAGATCTAGAGGTTTAATGCTAAAAATAAGTCAGAGAAAGACAAACACCAAATGATTCTACTCATATGTGGAATTTAAGAGACAAAACAAATGAACAAACAAAAAAAACCTCTTAAAATAGAGAACGAACTAGTGGTGACCAAAGAGAAAAGAGGTGGGAGGACTATGTGAAATAGGTGATGGGGATTAAGACATACTTATCCTAAGGGGCACTGCACTGAGTTACATACAGAAATGTTGAATCACTATATTATACACCTGAAATTAATATAACATTCTATTTAATTATATTGCAATTAAAATTTAAAAACGCATTTTTTTCTTGCTTCCTGTATTTATGAGGCCTGAATACCAAAACTGCTTTTAGGAGTTTTACAAAATTTTTTGAAAAATAGTTTTTTCCCCCAATTTTAATTCAATCTTAATACCTTGTTCTGACAGTTACTTTGAAAAAAAAATTGCAATAATACCTTAAGCTTAAAAACTGCTTTATAAAAATCATAATCCGATTGGCTCTTTTTAGAACTTCTCAATGATTACATTTTTTGGAAACAATACTGTTCTCAAGTTTAAAGGCACTGGTTAGATCAAATGAAAGCATTCTCACATGGCTTCAATGTGTAGCTAGATAAATGACAGAAATGCTTCCATACGAGAAGTTATGCAAAAATATAAACTAGTATTAGAGCATAAGGAAGATAAAAGAATTCAACCTTTTGAAAGGCTACATCATTCATTCATTTGCTTATTCATTCAATAAAACATTGTGAAATAAGGTGAAAACCCACAGAGAATATAAAGATGGTTTCTCCAATGATCTAATAAAAGAATCATTAATTTTGATGACTATGGAAATATGTCTGAGTTCCAGAAGGAGCTTTAAATTTGGCTCTCATCCCAAAAGTAAAATGTTAAAGAAAAATGAAACAGCTTTCTCAAGTAAGTGAAGACAGGAGAAAAAGGCATAAAAATGTTTGGGAGGTAAGGAGAGTATTTAATCAGTATTTTAAGACTGGCCCATTTGATTTAATAGTGATTTCACTCATGTAGCAGTTGGAGAGAAATGTCAGCCCCTTGATGTCTATGGTTATAAATAAAGCGAAACAAAGAAGTCTCAAATGCACAATTCTCTGTGGCTTGAGGTACCAGCAACATAAACTCCTCTCTTAAAAAAAAAAAAAAAAGGTGTGTGAGCAAACTTTCCATTTTTTACTGACCTTTTGACAAGCGAATAATTTCATGATTCACCATAATTTTCAGTTTTCAAAAAGAAATACCACAAACATTTTAGCCTATAAATGTTCTTAAAATTTTAAGATAAAGTAGATGTTGAAGGTTACCAACTGTGTGTGTTAGGCTCAAAGTGTTAATAAATGAGCTGTGACTTGAAGAAACCCTCTCATTTCAGACTTCCAGAACTGGGCAATGCCTTTCTGCTTTCTATGGTCCACAAGTATTTAATTAGTATACTTTTGGCTGTTATTCTAATTTAGAGGAGGATGAATCTTTCCTTTTAATTTTGCATTTGTGAATGGATATAGGAGCATTATAAATGATTAGATTTCTGGAACACAAAATGTTCATGTTAGTGGCAATAACAGTATTTCACCCTTTAGTACCGACAAATCATTCAGAATACATTTTATTTAAGAAACAAGAAAAGGGCTTTAACATTTCCAAAGCCAAAAGTTAGAAAGCTAACCACTTAGCACTGAGATAAGCATAGCATTTCATTAAGTGAAAAAAAAAAAGAAAAGAAAAAAGGAAACCCATTGTTCCAGTGAATTCACCAGCGTCAAAGGACTAAGACCATCAAAAGTGTATACCAACATTTTATAGGTCTCATTTCACCAGTTAACATATAGACTTTTAACTAGGGCATGAAAACAACAATCTACGAGTAAGCAATCACTCGTCCCCCTTCACACTCAGCCAGGGTTCTGCCGGCATTCAAGGACATTCTGAGTGTGCTCACCAAAGTTCGTGTCTGGGGAGGAAGTACCTAAAGGAAATCATCTCTATCTGCTACTTGTGATAACATGGTCCTCATTTCTCTATCTCGTTTACACAATACTCTCTGTGCATCGACACAAAGAAAGCCTGAACTGGGGTGCCAAGGCTTTCTCTCCCACCTGAAAATCAGGTCTCAACCAAGCTCACACACCACCTCCTCTGAGAAGCAGTCCTTGATTCATTCAGTCATGAAGCAACTGCTGCCCTCTCTGAATTGTCAGAACAATTTCTTCATGCCATTTTGAAAGTATCTATCCTTCTCTGCCTTCTACTGTGCACGTGTCTTAAGTGTGCACTAAGTCATAAAAAGCTGTGAGCTTTTGAGAGATTCCATCTTACATACCATTACTTCTTAGAGCAAGCTATTTTACTCAGTGAATGCTCTTCAAGTAAATGTAGTATAACTGATATTTGCTTTGCAAGGATATAAAACTATTCAGTTATTAAAGCATACTTTTGGTGGCTGAATAGGAAAATTAGCAATCAAAACACTCATCAAAAATGTGCCAGTACGGTCTCAAAATATTCAAGTGAAATCCATAACCATGTAGAATCGGAGGCAGGATGAGGTCGTTCTTCAAAATTGGACACAGACTATAATGATCTCTACTTACTTGTCTCCAAAAAACTTTCTCCAGAATTCAGCAGCATCTGCTTTCGTGATACGAAAGTTATCTCCCTGGAACTGCCCATTGGGAAAGATGGCTTTGATTTCTGCCAGCATGTGACTGAAGATAAGGGACAGTTTCGTGAGATTTCGTCTGTGGATACAAGGGGGTAAATGAAAAAAATAAATAAACATATGTGCAAGTTTTAATGGGAATATATATTATGAAATATAAATTACATACAGTATTAACATAGGTCTTGGGGGCGGATCACGAACCTCAACTTAAGAATGCATCTAAAAACAGTGTTCATACAAACTATCCATTTAAATTCCTAAGAGGCTTTCACTTTATGATTCACCCATGTGTTTGTTTAACATAAACATGAACGAGATAAATTACACGATTTCAATGGGCTCACAGTTGAATGGGAGAGTTGCACTCCTGAAAAAACGGTAATCAAATATAAATACTACACACAGAAGACAGAGTGACTACTTCTACATGGGGGAGTGAGGAAAATTTGTCATTAGAGGAGAATCTACGAAGATTAAGCAGTTTGACAGATAAAAGACTTGGAGTGGAGGAAGGGAAGAAAGGAAAGGGAAGGAGAAGGTATTGACTGGGGCAGTAGCAACAGCTTCCATACAAAAGTATAGAGGGATGGAACAGAAGGCTTAGTGTCATAGCTGGGTTTAGCATGGCTAGAGAAGAGCAGAAGCTACTGAAGGAAATGGCAAGACACAGGATGAGAAATTTTGGTGGGGACAGCACATAAAGAGGCACCTGAAACAATGAACAAATTCTTTGTCAAATAGGCTTTCTACTCCCACCAAGAAATGAGAGTTTCTGGTGATGGGTTCCCAGTATGTGCATAATTCCAGAAGCTCCCTGAGCAATTCTAATGTACTCTCCTTGTTAAGGGCTACTGCGGGATGGAACAGGGAACCAAAATGGATTAAAAAGATGGAGCAGAGGATTAAATCTGTTTCAGAAAGAAAAAGTTATGGTGGTATTAAAAAAAAAAATGGTTTGGAAGGGAGGGAAAGGCAGGTGTGAGTTCCGGGGATTCTGACAGGATTCAAAATGTGATTCAAAATATGATTCACACTTCAAAATACTACTATCATGGGCATTCCTTCCCGCCACTTCCTAAGAAGTTTACATCATGTTCATCAGTCCAAAACTGCTAGTGCTAAACAGTAAAGAAGCAACCAAAACACAGAACACTGAAGAACTGGTCAGTTTTGAACTGACCTTGCTTCTTTATATTTCTGTTTCTTCAGAATCACCAGACCTCAATAGGTACACGTATAATACTCTATTTTGAAACTTCAGCTGCTTTTGTGGGTGTGTTGAGGGGTCAGGATGTGAGGATGGGATGACTCAATTGGTTTAGGACTAAAATATAGACGATAATTAGAGAAAGTCATCAAGTTTGCACTGCATTGAAGACCTTACAATGTTTCAGTAGGCCTTGGACACTGAGAGATGTGGTTCTTTGCCTCATAGTCACGTATCTGTGCTTAATAACTCTCAGATAATAAGTGAAAACATGTTAGGTACCTAAGAGATCATATAATATGCACCTGTCAATAAAGTCAATGAGTACCACTCTTTCTAGAACATTTCAAAAAGAAGCCAACAGCTTCCCATGTAAGATGAATACAGAATACATGAAGGTACTCATGATAAAAAGTGGGCAAAGTAGGAATGAAAGGAAAGCAAGAGTATAATCTGTACCTCAATGAGTTCATCTGTATTGGAAAACCAAAAATGTCCCAATTTCCACAATGTTTATAATCTATGAGAAGATTTATGAGAAAGAAGAGTCAGAATTTTAGGCCATATTTTAATGCTTGACTGGCAACAATAAACAATCTGCAAAATCGTTATGGTTGCACACATTGTTCCATTATTTTCTTAGATTCAGCCACACTTCCACACAATTCAGCCTAACCCAAATGTAAGCATTCTTTAGTTGAGTCTTTGATCTTTTCATTGATGTCAACACATCCTCATTTAGATGATGGTAGATACAAGAAATTCAGTTGTAGGAAATGAAAACTGAACTACTGAACCAGATCAAAGGGAGGACCTGTGGCCAGTACAAACTGCAACTGACTTTTGAAATTTGAGTTTAAGGAAGGGCATAAAGTCCTTTTAGAAAATCTGCAAGAAATTTATTTATATCATTAGGCAAAAGGGTTAATTTTCCACCAAACTTCCAACTGATACACACAGGAGAAAAAAGAAAAATCAAGATGGCTATAATTAGGGTAAACCAACTGTTCCTTATGTCTGAACTGGTTGCTCTCCATCCCTTTATGTCTTTGTTCTTTAATCATAATCCTATCCAAATGTTTTTCATTTTTATTTGTTAGAGCTAAAGTCTGAAGCACAATGTCAGTGATTACCCATCTCAGCTAAGTGATCCACTGGCTATAAGACACTGTACTTTAAAGCAGAAATAGTCACATGATATAGTCTAGAAGCTCTAGTAATCACTAGTACCTGTAGAACTAATCATCAACTTAATTATAAAGTGTTGGGAAAGAGGGGTGCCTGGGTGGCTCACTCAGTTAAGCGTCTGATGGTGGCTTGGGTCATGATTTCAGGGTCCGGGAATCAAGCCCCACATTGGGCTCCCTGTTCAGGGAGCCTTCTTCCTTCCTTCTTCCCTTCTCCCTTTGCCCCTCCTACCAACTCGTGCCCTTGAGCTCTTTCTCTGATAAATAAAACCTTTATAAATAAATAAATAAATAAATAAATAAATAAATAAAATGTGTGAAATAGTTCAATTTTTCTACTCCTGCAAATGGACTGCCACACTTTTTACTTTTTGTACAAACTATGGCAGTGGAAAAAGATACTTTTTTTTTTTGCCTTTAGTCTTTAAAGAAACTAAAATTCAAGTTGTTAAAAATATGTGAATGCAACAGTTTTGCATTACCTTAATTTTTGCACAGACCAAAATATATATTTATTTTATACCTAATTTTTAAATACACACATGTGCCACATATATGTAAATGATCACCTTGTAAATCCATTATTTAAAAGGTCCGTGTTTTTAGAGGCTGCAATCCATAAGACATGAAAAGAAGAGATGCCTATTGTACTATCCACTGTCATTTAAATTTATTATCATAGCATGTGGTTTTGTCTTTTATATAATTGTGGGGTTTTGCTGTTGTTTGCTATTATTTATATATGATGTGCTTTAATTCCCCATCTCACTTTTTCTTTAAATAACTTCCAATTTTGAAAAAACAAAATCCAAGAATATATCTCTAACCATCTAGACACAGAAGAAAAGCAACAACTGTACATATTCTTTATAGATGAAATGTTTTTTCCTATTATGAAATTTTTCCATACTTGGCCAATTTTCCCTAAGCCCCCATAACACCAAAATGATGACTGCTTAATAGAAGATAATTACTAATTAAGAATATGCTTCTATCACTAAAACTCTCCTACCTCTAAACATCTAAAGAAATAAAAAACTTTGCCCACTCAATAATCTTGTAAACATAACTTTAATTTTATGAGGAATTTTGCAAAACTCTCACATGTAAGAAATATTTTATTTTGACTATTTACTGCCATATATCTGCTATTAACCACCACAAGCTAAGCCACTTTTAAAATTTTGTTAAGTTTTGTATAAAAATTGTTAACTAAGAAATAGGCTTTAGAACTGAAGTATCTTGAAATACCGGGTGATCAAAAAGTAGCTTCCAGATGGCAATACTGGGTAAACCAGTAGAAGATGTAAATATTAGAGGAAACCTGAAGAAGAAGAAGGGAGGAAAAGGAAAGCTAGCTGTATTATTTAAAAAACCATGAAATGCATTAGCAGTGTCAAGAATATTGCCTAGATGGGGCATTTGGGTGGCTCAATGGGTCAAGAGTCTGCCCCTTGATTTTGGCTTAGATCATGATCTCAGGGGCAAGAGAGGGAGTCCCATGTAGAGCTCTGTGCTAGGCATGGAGCCTGCTTAAGATCGTCTTTAAGATCCTCTCTTTCCCTCCGCCTCCCTGCCCAACCTGCTCTCACTTTCCCCACCTCTCTCTCTCAAAAAAAAAAAAAAAACAAACAAACAAAAAAAAAACAATATTCCCTACCAAAGCAAGATACTTCTTTTTGTCCTGGATTCAGCTACCGAACACTGTTATTTCTTTAAGATGGTATGAATCAATTCATCCAAAAGTCAAGTTACATTTAACTGAACAGAATGCGAGGTTGAACCAGAGTGAATTAGCATGATTCTGGAATGATGAAGTTTCTCTGCTTATGGTAAGTCTCAGTAGCTTTAGGTGGCTACAGCCAACATCAGAGACTGGAGGCACACACTATTTGCTATGGGATGACACAATCCCACCCTTAATGCCATACATTGTATGGCAGAAAAAGACATGAATAGATTATCATGATACAATATCGAGGGGCAACACACCAAATATAGCCATCTTGGGGTGATAAATTAAACTTGAAAAATGAATAAAAAGTACATCAGGATTTGATGAGTAGCCTCCACTAAATGTGGGAGACACATGAAGAATGTAATCTAATCAGATCACATGTAGTTCTTGCATTTTCTCCATTCAGGAAACAGCTGTGTCATAAATCAAGGAAGAAATAAAAAAGCTTTAAAGGCTGCATTAGTGAAAAACTTCAAGTGACACTTTGTATTAGTGAGGTCCAAAGTTTGTGAGAATGTACTACCTTTGGTAGAAAAAAGAGGAGACCATTTTTTATCCCCAAACTATTAATAATTCAATTCTCACATTTAAAAGGTAGAACATGCTCTTCCTAATCTTTACAAGGTGAAACAAATTCAACATAAAAAGAAAGGCAGGACATAAAGAATATAAACAGCGGCATTTAAAATGAGGCTCACGTCCAGTTAAAGAGCAATTTTCATTCACTGTATTTCTGAGGCAGTGCCCTCTCCAAGATAGGTTTAGAGAGTTACTTCACACTGTTTTTGACCTTGGGAACATTTTGATTCCTACGAAAGTGAGAAGACTAAGCTGATGTAAGACTTGCCTTTCATTTCTCCCTCATGGGAATTCAGACTATTATTGAGGTGGATCCTGAGAGTCTTAAATAAAACTGGATCTTACCCATTTGCTGCCCAAATGCTTTAAAGTTCCCAATATTGTTAAGGAGAGTGTGGGGCAGTTACCAATGAAAACACAGAGTCTACTCCAAGTCATAAGAGAAGTAAAGAGTGTGAGCCGAAACTCACTCACCCGAGCAGGGTAAAGGACAATTTTTCAAGCTCTCCCAGGTTACTTTTTGGAAATTGAACTGCTCACTTAAAAAGGAAGTTAGCAAATTATGTCAGTCCAAAAGCTGCACTAAATTGGGTAACTAAGGAGGCCTTTTTCTTTTCTTAAAGGATACATCATCTACCACAAACATGGCCAGGGAAGCCAAGTCCAAAACTGTGGCTGGGAAAAGACGAACCCTGCCCATCCATCTTTTTTTTTTTTTTTTTTAATTTTACTTATTTATTTGACAGACAGAGATCACAAGTAGGCAGAGGGGCAGGCAGAGAGTGAGGAGGAAGCAGGCTCCCCACATAGTAGAGAGCCCGATATGGGGCTCGATCCCAGGACCCTGGGATCATGACCTGAGCCAAAGGCAGAGGCTTTAACCCACTGAGCCACCCAGGCGCCCCTCTCTGTGACATCTTAAATGCATTGCCTGCGAAGGTCTATTGAGAACAGCAAGAAGTTAGCTCTCAAAATAAGGATGCTGCTCTCACAGTCAATGTATTTCCTTTCTAAAACAGTTTTAAATGGACAATTTACAATTGTCTTACTTAAACCTAACTCAAACATGAAATATGCCTATTATAATCAAATACAGTTTCCTTTGACAAGTTCCCAGGTGACATTCAAAACATATTCTGCTTGCTTTGTCAACAATCCTATCCTGAAGTTTGATAGTACTAGGTTTATACCCTTACTCTTGAACAAGTCGTGTAACCAGTCGTCTGCATCCGTTTCCTCACCCCTAAAATTTTAGATAAAAATGCCTGTCTCACTGAGTTGTTATATGTAAATAAGGCATGTAGGTAAGAGCCTAACACATCAAATTTAAAAAACAATAAGAGTTATTTTTAATTCTACCTACCACTTTTGTTTAAAAGTATAGGTATCATTAATCTTTCTTCTTTTTCTAATATTACTGTCCATTAAATTGATGACCATCTTAATGAGGCAAAAATCATCATTCTCACTTTATTAAGATTATCAATTGTCAATGGTGGCCTTTTACAGTCCCATTGCAAACAATGGACAAGTATTCGATTCATCCATTCAGTCACTTATCCCATAAATCTTGAGTATCTATAGATACTAGGTTTGGTTTAGGCCCAGATAACACAAAGATAATGGCACAATCTTACTCTTCGTGAATTTAGGGGGTTTAGACTTCTCCAAAGGCACAGCACAATGCAGTGGGAATAACTCTTTGAAAGAACCAGAACAAAGGTGGTAATCAGGGAGAGAGGCAGAGGAATTTACAACTCCTGTGGTGATGCAGAACTGGCAGAATGTGGCCCCACATCAAGAAGGTACAGTAGTGGGGCACCTGGGTGGCTCAGTGGGTTAAAACCTCTGCCTTCGGCTCAGGTCATGATCCCAGGGTCCTGGGATCGAGCCCCACATCGGGCTCTCTGCTCCGCGGGGAGCCTGCTTCCTCCTCTCTCTCTGCCTGCCTCTCTGCCTAGTTGTGATTTCTCTCTGTCAAATAAATAAAATATTTTAAAAAATTTAAAAAAAAAGAAGGTACAGTAGGGTGAATGCTACTGAAGCTAGGAATTTCATAACTCCAAGGTTGAATGGGGTCATTTGTATGAATCTTGAAATTTCCTAGGATTATGACAGTTTCCATGAAGAAAAGACAATAAACCTTGTCTCAAAAAAGCTTCCCAAATAATTTTTTATATCAGTTAAAAAATATTGTGGCAATGCCAAAGTGGGGTTAACAACATGTCTTTGGTGATTCTTACAATTTTATACAGAAAATTTATTTTAAGAACCCACTACTGTATGGTATGATTACCAGTACTTTCAACTGGTTTAAAAGCTTAACAATATCCACTTCAATAAAGAAAACTCTTTTGTCTTTAATGCGGGACATCTTTTGATTAAACCTAATTCATAACAAGTATCCTTTTGTAAAATAAATCTTAAAAATGTAGACCAGTCAATTACTTGAGAGAGAAAAGAAAAAATCCATTCCTACATCCCTTTTTATTTAAGATAAAATGCAATGAAAGTTCTGTAAACTAAGTGGAAAATCAACGTCGCTATGAGATTCATATAAAAGCAATCAGAACATAGAACTCTGTTTTCTTTGTTAGGTTTTTTTCTTTTTCTTTTTTTTTCCCCCAAAGGAAAAAGAAACATTAGAAGTTCAAACTATACTTTTGACCTGGAGTAATGTGATTTAAAAAAAAAAAAAAATCCAGACTTATCAACAAACAAAAGTTGACCCTGAAGCAACACTTTTTCTTTTATTAATAGATGTTCAGTTCTTTGCAATTCCCTGTAAACTACCACGAGAAAAAAAAATTACAGTGAAGTAGCAAGCTGAATTGTTAATTAGTATTTATTGCTTCTAATGGAAAATTCTCAATTATCTTTCAGTTATTACACTCTCTATACCACATTTTTATTTTTCATCACAAAGATGGTTTTTGTTTTGTCTTTTTCACTCAGTCAAATATGGTTTAAACTTTTCCTAAAATATTTCCTTCAAGTATTTCTACTCTCCGTGGGAGAGGGTCACCTTTCTGCCATTTCTCATACCACTTCTCCATCCTCTCCCTCTCCTCCAGCTATCCAGTAGTCTCCCATTTTCCTGCTCCGCACCTTGTGCTGACCTGTCTCTTCCTCCTCTACGATAACAAAGGTCCTATGTGTCAGTCTGTTGAACTTTCACCTGCACCAATTTTATGTCAAAGTACTCTCACGGTCCCTTCCCTGTGCTCCTTTCTTAGCTATGATCTACTGGACACCACGCCCACCACTTCCTACGACCTGCCACACCACAAAGGTTTCTCTGAAGAGCAGCAATGGTTATTTTATATACACACTGAATTTCACTTCCATCAGATCAAAACTTTTTTTTTTTTAGAGAAGAGAAACTCTTATTATTCTTTTACAAGCGTCTCACGTGTAACAGATATTCAGTAAATGTTCATTTCAAGGATCACAGAAATAGTTAAAGAACTATAAATAGGAGAGTTTTTCCATGGGGCACCTGGGTGGCTCAGTAGGTTAAGGGGCTGCCTTCGGCTCAGGTCATGATGATCCCAGGGTTCTGGGATGGAGCCCCACGTCAGGCTCCCTGCTCAGCAGAGAGCTTGCTGCTCCCTTCCCTTTGACAGCTTCTCTGCCTGCTTGTGCTCTCTCTGTGTCAAATAAATAAAATGTTTAAAGAAAAAAAGAGAAAGTTTTTCCAGAATGCAAAACAGGGCCAATAAACAGATAAATAGGCGCAATATATAAAAAGAGTTCACAGAAATGCCACTTAGTAAAGCATTAACTTTCCAAACCTTGATGAAAAGAAATTTTTACTAAAAGCTGCCTTAAGAATTAAAAATCTGGTGTTTATGTATAAATTAGAGAAAAAAAACACTGTTCTAGGAGTTTTAAGGTCTTTTTTCTCCCCACTGTTTCTAAGTTTCCTCGTGAATGGAAATATAATACTAGCAAGCTAAAGGAAATTAGTGCTATATCCTCCATGTGTGGTTTCTAGAACCTCAATTAAACCGAACACATTTGTATTTTCTGAGGAAGCATTACATAGTTTCCCACCACATTACCTGTTCCTGACCGTTACTTCCTCCTTTTGATTCTGGAAATTTTCCTTAGTGATACCTTTGTCCCATTTCAACCCTGCTTTCTTGGAGCAAGTGAAAGAGGAGAATAAAGCTCATCTCTCCCGTGCTCACATTGTGCATTACAAGCAGAAAAAAAGCTAAAATCATGAGATTTTTTTTTCCATGTTTCCACTGGCATTAAAATGATCATCATTCAAATGACTGCGGGAAATTTAAACACCATTTTTTCCAAGCAATTCTAATTTATTTTTGGTATCATCTGATTTGGATACCACATATATATATTATATATATATATATATATATATATAATATGTGTATATATATATATGAATATGTATGTGTATGTGCATGCATGTGCCACAAAATAAAAGAATGCAGTGAAAAAAAGGATAATAAATAATAGGCCCAGGACAGTCTTGGTTCTTTAAAAGCTGAATATCACATTATAGATAAATAGAAAAAATTATAGAATATACACAAAAAGACACAAATAGTAATCTCTGGGTAGTTTATAACTGTTTTCTATTTTTTGTCTTTAAGTTTTCCAATTTTCAACAAGAAACAAAAATATCATTGAAGAGCCATTCTACTGATGTTCTCAAGCAAACCTGAAATGTACATGTGGGACAGTGAACAGATTTCCATGCCCATGGCAACGTCCCCATCCTGTGGCCCCACGGACTTTCAGGCTGCTTTGGCTCTCAAGTGAAGAATGCATCTCCGATGCAAACACCCCAAGCCTTCTACTTGACCTCTGAGTTTCAGTTTTCTAGAATGCAGAAATGTACTTTTGGCCACAGTACGTTCACCAATGGCACATTAGCATTTTTCCAAATCCCTCTCTAAATGAAGCCTCAATTATTATTTTTTTTTCTTTTTTTATTTTTATTTTTTTTTTCAGCGTAACACTATTCATTCTTTTTGCACAACACCCAGTGCTCCATGCAAAACGTGCCCTCCCCATCACCCACCACCTGTTCCCCCAACCTCCCACCCCTGACCCTTCAAAACCCTCAGGTTGTTTTTCAGAGTCCATAGTCTCTTATGGTTCGCCTCCCCTCCCCAATGTCCATAGCCCGCTCCCCCTCTCCCAATCCCACCTCCCCCCAGCAACCCCCAGTTTGTTTTGTGAGATTAAGAGTCATTTATGGTTTGTCTCCCTATAATTTCACATTTTTAGAACATTAGGCAGGGAATACAAAGGTCAGACAATCGAATAACGGCTAAGCAGAATAAGGAGTCATCTCAATCTGTTAGGTCTCATTATACTTAAATCTAGTTGGTGAATTTATCTCCTACCTTTATAATAGTCTCTTAAAAAAAAAAAAAAACTCCATTCAAGTTGAATTACTTTTAGGAACATAGTTCGATTATATAGGCAAATTAGTACATCACATATATATCTTTGTCATAAAACAGCACGAAAGTAATTCTAGTTACACAGGACCAAAGGATTCAATTACTCACACTTTTTCTTCAGCTTACCAAATATATGATATGCATATATGCTAATGATTCAAGAGAAAGGGGCTGCTTTAGAGGTCTATGGCCTTGCAGAGAAATGCTGGGGTTTTTAAAGCACAGAGTACCTGGAGATACTGGAGATACCTGGAGATATTTTTCTCTTTCAAAATGAAAAAGAAAAAGGTAAAGCAATCAGAGGAAAACATGCCTATCATAGTTGTTAGCAGTAGGATTTCCCTGGGCCACCAACAACCTCTTAAAATTTCTGAACATAGAAAGCAACAACAGATACATTAAAAAATTTTTTAATGTCTAAGATTTTCTTAAACTGGATTTAGCTTATTCTGTAGCTGAGCAGTGGTGATGGGCCCTTCTGAGATCAGCGGTTTCCATACTGCCAAAAACAAGCCTCATGAACTCTAATACAGTGGAGGAAAACATGGCACTGTAGAGTAGGGTTCTAGACACAGTTCTCAATGAGACAGCCTGTCTCATTGCTCCACAACAGGAGAAAGAGCTGAAAGCTTCTTATTCAAAGGGTTTTCCTCTATAAAATGAGGAGAACGCAGTACCTCATTACGAGGTCCCATAACGTTCTAGGAGTGGAACATCACTTTCAATCCGGCCAGTAGAAGGGGACTAGAGAGCCCTGGCACTACAAAGCCCGTATGCTTGAAACAAACACCGTGAATCCATTTCATAACCCACAACTAATACGAAGTAAGAGATGTTTTATAATCTCTCCAAGTTACAGACTTTCCTTAATAGGTCTCCCTCAGAGAGTGCAGAGATCCTGGAGTCAGGATTCAAAAATCGAACATAGAAAATTGAACTTATAGTAAACATAAGAAATCATTAGTATGTTTGGAAGCGTTAATTTTTATTTTGTTCCTTACCATAATAGGCATCTCTGACATTTATCTTTTTTCAACAAGAAGAAATCTTTGAAAAAACACTGGCTCTCATAAGAAAAACCACAAAGCAGCAGAAATAACAACAAAAAAGGCAATTTAAAAACCCTGTGTTTCATCCTAATGAATAGTAAACTCTAGGATATTGAAACCATATGAAAAAATGGAGACTGCTAAAAAAGAGTATGCCCAGAGGAAGATGTATAGTTTAAAAAGTTAATTTTATTCATTCGTTTTTGGTTAGGAAATGTGTTAATATATGTAGTAACTGTAGGATAATAGCAGGTCTAAGAATTTTAACTTTCATCTCAACCAAGAGTTTAGAAATATCCAAATTTAGGGAGACTATTATGTCTCCCTAGGCTGGCTGATCAATAATATGAATCAAAGGATGGCTGATCAATAATACGAATAAAATCTCTTTACTATTTCAGCCTGATTGCAAACCGAATAACCCCCACATCAATAAAACCCCCTCAGATACTGGTTTTGGAGAAGACAAATAGATCTAATCTACCTACCCCCTGAAGGCAGTATATGACATTAGTTAAAATTAACCTAAATTTGAGTTTAAACCATTTAGTAGCTGAATGACCTTGGGTACTAAGCTATGCTCTCTAAGCTTTAGTTTCCTCATCTCTGAAATATGAATTATGAGTACTAATCTCATGGGATTTGTGGAGGATTACAGATGGCCAAATATTCTTTACCACTCTTCCCATCATGGAGTGGTGTCTACTTTTCCTCTCCTTGTACCTGGTCGACGGTATGTCTGGCCTTGATCAGTAGAATGCGGTAGAAATGACTCTGCATAAATTCTGAGGCTAGGCCTTACGAGATCTACAGTTTCTGCCTCTGCATCTTGGAAAATATTCTTGGAATTTAGCTGCCATGCTGTGAGGAGGCCCAAGCAGTCATGCAGAAAGGCCCTAGTGAGTCCCCAGCTGCAAGACAGCAACACTTCACCTACTAGGTATGTGATCAAGGCCATCAGGTGTTGAACCAACACCCGAGCCAACACCATAGGAAATCAACGTACAAAATCCTAACAAAGAATAATTGTTGTTAATTAAGCCACTAAATTTTGTGGTGGTTTGATATGCAGCAATTAAATAATTGGCTTAGGAACTGACACATAGCAAGCATCTGATAAATATTAATCATTACCAGTACTATTAAGTGCTACTAACTTATTAAAATCATTATCATCAATAGTAGCAGTTGAAAGGATTGGACCCTCTGCCGTCAGTATGAATAAATAGCATGGATTTTAAAAAATCAAATACATTACTTGAGAGTTGTATTTTTATCTAACAAAATATTTTTACACATTGAAAATTATAAAATTTACAACCTCTATTTTCTCTGATACTAAAATAAACCAACCAAGAGAGATTTTTTAGACAAATCTGGACTATACTAATTGGAAAGCAGCCTATTCAGATTTGGATCAGAAGGAATTTACTACAGTTGATTTCCAAAGCATATTTATTTACATAACCACACAATGAACTGAACTGTGAAAATACCATTAGGCTAATCCACTGATTTATACTAACAACAGACTTAATTTCTTCAAGTCTTAAATGCTCAAAGGTAGAGAATCCCCTTAGTATCACATGTATGTAAAATGTAAGCAAGGACCCGAAAAGTTTATAGACTGTCTATGTATAGTAAGATCTTTTAATTGAGTTGCCATTTAAATCCCTTGTTTTTTTGAAGATGACATCATATAACTAGATTTAATGTATGTCTAGGTTAGAAATCATCCTGGATTTTGGCTTACCCAATTCTGTTCACTGGGGTCTCTGCTTAAAAGTCAAGCACTAGTAATAATCCCTTACTTAGCAACACTGAAGTATACACACTGATGATTTTCTTTTTAGGCATAATTCTTTTGGCTTTCAGCTGTACCGACACCATCCCTATAATGTCATTTGAGAAGACATCTAAAAATCCTGCTGAACAGATCCTATACCTGTCTACCATGTAAATGCTTTTAGTGAAATGGTTATTTGACAGAGAAAACTGCTATACCAACACTTACATTTAATTTATAAGCAAAGCACAAGAATCAGTCATTATTCCTCTCCTGGAGATACCCAACATTTAAACTTAATAAGAAAATCCATATATTTATTTGTTTACTTTTAAAAGATTTTATTTATTTGTTAGAGAGAGAGAGAGAGCACGCGCGCATGAACTCAGGCAGACAGAGTGGTAGGCAGAGGCAGAGGGAAAAGCAGGCTCCCCGCCTAGCAAGGAGCCCGATGTGGGACTCGATCCCAGGACGCTGGGATCATGACCTGAGCCGAAGGCAGTCGCTTAACCAACTGAGCCACCCAGGCATCCCGAAAATCCAAATATTTAAAAAGATGAAGCTATATTTAATATTTCAGTTAAACATCAGAATGATGGGAGAAAGACTGTGTATTAGCTTACGAAAATCTTATTTCCTGCTTAAATCAAGTGTTTCTTAAGGAATCAAATATTGGGAGAGAAAGAAAAGCTACAAATAAGTCAAAAAGATGAGTCTGTAAAAGCAGCACCAGTCCATCTTTCCATTTGCTGGTGTATCTTACTCAGGATGCAGCGCCCCCTTCCCTGAAAATCTAGCTTCTCTTCACAAACGTAAGTTCTCTCTGTTTTTTTAAGATAATTCTATATGCATAGAAATTGTGACCTATAGATACAGACATATATCTATATAGATATATAGCTCTATATCTATCTATATCTATATATATGGAATTCCAGTGACTGTAAATAAAGTTATTCACTCAATAAATATTTTTTGAGTCTCTACAATGATCTGCCATTAGCACCAGGCAGTGGGGATAACAAGATGAAAACTAGCTACACCCCAGCCCTCCAGGAGTTTATAATTTAAGTGGGTAATTATGTATGAAAACACACAATACAGTATAATTGTATAATTGAGGTGCATTCAATGTGCTTCAGGAACACAGAAGCTAAAAGGATAAAGTTCTCAACTGTGGGCCTCTTAAAAGGAGAAAGAGGCAAGGGAAAGGCAGAAGAACATGCCAGAGAAAAGCAGCAAGCCTAGTCGACAGCAGCAAGCCTGTGGGTGTAGAGGAGTCTGGCAATGTGACAGGTGGCAGGGTCAGAAGTAATCTGTCTTCGGGGAACAGGGGGATTGGGTAGCAAGATCATGCTACAGATACTGAACTGCCTTCCTGTGAGGCCTGTCCATTGTACCAGCACAGGCCCACCGTCTCCCCAGACTGCCCAAGGGTACAGGGGTCTACATATCCGACTATGAGTCCACCAGGGAAGGCTGCATCTACGAGTGACTGGAGGAAAAAAAAAAAAAACCCAAACCAAAAAACAAAACCACTTTTAATAAAGTGTAGCACAAAGTGTAAACTTAATAACTAGGAATTCTCAGATCTTTATTTACCCAAATTTAAAAGCTTTTGAAGATTTCTCAATTGTAATAACTGAATTTTGAGAGTTTCTTCCTTGCATCCTTGATGGAATATAATCTAGATTTAACAAACTGACAAAACAAACAAAAGAAAACAATAGCACACAGAGAGGAATGCTCCAGAAGCCTATGTCTTAGAAGCAGATGTTCTACTTTGGCATACTCTCAGCCCCTGGTGTATTACCATTTGAAACAGACTCCGATCACATTGCTGATGCACATCTGAAAAGATGTGTTTCTATTTCAAAATACCACAGTAATTCCCTCACTTCCAGAAATGCTTCACCAGATAAAAATTTAGTGAAGAAATATGTCCTTCTCCATGATTTAAAATAGAATACTGAGCTGAATATGGCCAACACCAAACACAACATTGTCAATAACCAATCAAGTACCATGCCACACCAGGTGACATTCTCGAAGGGAAATCTCTGGATAGGGAGACTCTGCCAAAGCTCTCAAGAATAAGGCCCAAATGATTCCACTGATCGTACTGCAATCTGTTCTTTAAAAATGGACTGCAGTTAAGCAATACATTTTTCCATTAAGTTTTATGGAGCCTGATGTATTTCCTGTGTCAAAATCTGTCACAAAAATCTGTTTCGCAGACATCTGTTAGGTATAACACACGTGTGAATATGGCACCACATGGAGAGGTCTGCAAATAGCAATATGTAGCCTAGCATTTGGTTTCCGATCAGAAGGAATTTCTAGTATGTTGGTTGGTGGATTTAATTTGGATCCTATTACTATTATTTATCACCATTCTTCCCATAATACACCTATAATATAGACACTACAGGAAAAGATAAAATGTATCTTCTTCATTACGGAATAGGGTTTTCATCATCAAGTGTTACGAAAGACTACACATGAAGACTACGTGATAGTTACTTAGTAGGCCTTAGATTTCAGTTCAGCATTCAAGATCCAAGGCAAGAACAAAAATAAATGTCTAACAGTTATACTCAAACTTCAGTCCTTGGACAGGAAGCAGAAACATCACCTCCCAGTCTGTTAAAAATGTGCAATTTCAGACCCCAGCCCAGAACAGCTGAAGCAGAGTCTGCACTCTAGGAAGACCCGCAGGTGATTCCCAGGCCTGTTTAATATCTGTAACCTAGTATTTAGCAGCAACCTCAGAAGATCTTTTATTTTTCATTGCTCAGTCTCTAAGTTCGACTGCATCTAAAGCAGCCTCAAGATCTAAGTGCCTAATTAAAGATTTGTGAGAAATTCCATTCTGTTTTCCAAATCACGTAGCTATCAGTCCCTCTCATGACACAGTCAGTGTGCTGGGAGTCAGCTAATGTCATCACAGGGCTGGAAAGTCATTGTTTTGGAATGATTTAGCTTCTCTTTCAGCACAGACTCAAGGGCAACCACTGATGGGCTTTCATTTGTCATCACTCTTGCTCAATAACCCTGAGGAACTCACCCTGAGTCCTGGATGGCCCAGGCCTGGGACAGTCTGTACTTTTCACATGCGTAAATATCAACATCAGGCTGATAATAACCTCATCACCACACCCCACTTCACCCCCACATCTCTGTCCTAAGAGAACTAAATTCTTCTGAGTGGTTAATATATTGCCAGAGGTCAGAGAGAAGGCTTGCTTCCTCCTACCACAGGAAACAGAAGACGACCACACACATCACTAGCTCAGCGTTAATTGTGGCTCACCTGTGCCTCACTTGAAAAAGGAGCGAGTGAGTGCTCCCTTCAGTAACCTCCCTCCATCACCACTCACAGTTGAGATTCCTAAACATGAGCAATCATTGGCTATGTTTGGTTCTACCCTTAAGAACAACAGAGGATGTGTGTTTGTGGGGGGACGAGTAGAGAAATTTTTCTGCCAAGCCAAAAAATTAAAAATATCTTCTCCAAATGCCACTAAGGTGCTTTCCCCACCTAGAACCAATTTCTTCCCACTGCTATATATCTCCTTATAACTTAATAATTAAAGAGCAATCAGGGCCTCCCTGCCTACCCACCAGCATACATACCCGTGGAAAACGTCAATCAAGCCCAGCTAACTAATTTTATCATGAGAACCTCTAATCAAAGAGAAAAAGATCTTGGCACTGCCTGTGGGGGAGTGATGCACTCAACACCACGGGCTGGAAGAAGGCCAGGGAGCATCCAAGTTTGAAAGGAGCAGCTGCGTTATCCTAAGGGTGTTGCTGCTCCATTCTGGCACCTGAGAGCAGGAGAGTGAAAGGCAGAAAGAGATTCTCTTGGCACAGAGCATACAGCATGGCCAGGGCTCTCTGAGAGGCCAGCTTGGAGGAATAAATGGAGGGTAAAATTAACTAAGGCGCTCTGAAAAAAACTGTGATGCCGAGAAGTTAACCTTTTCAGTATAAAAGGACTGACGGAGGAGGATGTTCTATGAACCACTGGTTTCCAGATGTTTTTATTTAAAAGACCTTGAAATGTTTCACAACAAAAATAGGGGAGACTAACAAAGGATTCCTATGTATTTCATTCACCAAAAGGGCATTAACACTAAACCTATCATCTACTTGATATTAAATAATATTTTCCACACCACCAAAGGGAAAAAAAAAGAGTAACAATTTCAGAAAGAAAAAAAAGATGTATTCTTTTTAAATGGAATAGATTTAACTCTATGAAAGATTCACTAAAATGCCTGCCGTGACTTCCAGTTCCAGGCCAGGGACGGGTCTGTGAGGAGTTCAGAGACTCCTACCAAGTTTTGGGTTTCACCCTGCAGATCCTCCACACACCCCTAATCGCAGTGAAGAAGAACAGAGCTAGACACACTACAGGCTTTGAAAAGAAATGAAACAAAAAGCAACAAAGAAGGTTCTCATGAAAATGAACTAAATACGGCCTGCTGATAACTAATTACTATTCATCTATTAAATATTAACTCATTTTTCTCTAACTCTGAAACTGACTTGCAAATACAGATTATACATGGGAAAACGCCACACAAAAGAATGGATTATTAAAATATACACAGCCGACACTAAAAATAAGCCCAAACACAATGGTTCCTGTTTGATTCATTTAGCTCAACGAAAAGTTTACCATAAAATTCCAAAGATTTCTTTGGATATGAAATTCTAGTTTATCAAATTATTTGGATACTAAAACTTAGTACTGTAATTTTCCAATATTCTGTTAAACTTCCTGAAAACTGTTACCATCTAAAGGAAAAAAAATCATTTGAACATAGGTCCTACATGAATTCGCCTATTATTAAAATCATGCCTGCTTACTAACAAGCCCAAGTAGATTCTCGCATATCCTAACACTACTTAATTATTGTAAAAAAGACAGGATCAGAAATTAGCCTTACTAGGTAGTTTTGTTCCTCAAGGTAGCAGAAATCACAAAAGCACACTTAGAAAACATTTTTTAGAACATTTCAAAACAATTTCAGAGATGTGGAGATGAAGTCACCATAATTATAAATCATAATTATTTCTATCTTCTCAGTTACAGAAGTGGAACTACAAACTCAAAAGGGTTGAGACAGGCCCCATATAACATACCAATTAGGGGCTAGAACTGGGTCTTTGAACTCCTAGCTACACTGAAACTACATACACAGTTAGGCCCTAATATAAACAGGCAATACTTTCATGTGGGCTAACCAATTAATCAAGCCATAACTCACTTTTAAATGATCAACAGATGCCATGTAAACATGTTAAAATTTCAAAAATGTATACATATACTCTACTAAACTGGAATGCATTAATTCCCTGTGACCTAGCAATTCCACTTATATTTATTCCACTCTGATATATATCTATCCGAAATGCATGCATATGTGCACCAAAAGACATGTTCTAGAACCTTCACAGCAATATTATTCAAACCAAAACTACTCAAATGTCCATCAGTTACAGAATGGATAATGAAATACTCACAAAATAGAACCAAACAGTAATGAAAATGAACAAACTACAATAACATGCAGCAATAAGATGACTCAATCATAATGTTGAGCAAAAGAGACTCAAAAAATGTATACCAAATGGGGCACCTACATTGCACAGTCAGTTAAGTGTAAGACTCTTTATTTCAGCTCAGGTCAGGACCTCGCGGTCACGAGATGGAGCCCCATGTCGGACTCCACACTCAGCAGGGAGCCTGCTTAATATTCTCTCTCCCTCTTCTTCTGCCCCTCTCCTCTGTGCTCTTTCTCTCTAAAATAAATAATCTTTTAAAAAATGCCTAATTTAAGTTCTCTAGTGATATTTATTTAGATTATATATGGATGTATACCTACTATAGGTGATACCTATACCTATGTATTACCTACTAATATAGACATCCATAAATATGTGGGTAGGTTTTGAATATGTATATTTTACACACACACACACACACATACACACACACACACACACATTTCCCCCCATTTTCTGAGTAAAGAAGGAGGAAAGACTTCTGCTCCCATTCCCTTCTTGAAACACAAGCTTATAACCTCAAGAGACTGACCTCCCCACTGGCTAGTTTTCCATCCAAGCTCACTCCCTGTTTAAACAAGATAAGAGGCTTCAAATGGAGTCACTTGTGCTAAGTCCCATGTCACCAAACCGAGACTTAATTACAGTTTTGGAGCTCCCAGAAATGGAATCTTAAGCCAGTCAATCAGGAATCAGCTGACTGGCACTAGTTAGGTAATCTGATAGACCCCCGCCATCCCCTAAAGTAAACTAACCTCGGAATAACCAATCCACTTTTTTGCCTAATATAACTTCTTTATTCCCACTTCTGTCTGCCTATAAAAACCTTTCCTTTTCTAAAGCTCCTTGGAGCTCCTTTCTGCTAGGTTGGATGCTGCCAGATTTGAATTGATTTTTGCTCAAATAAACTCTTAACATTTTTTATATGCCTCAGGTTATCTTATAACACCCCTAAAGCTAAATGTGAAACTGCCAAAGTCTATAAATTGAGGTTAATATCAGAAAGAAAGCAGTCTCATCATTTTTTCAACCTGCCATTGTGGATATTATACCTTTTTTTTTTTTTTTTTAGTCCATTTTCTTTCCTTTGAAAAAAATGTAACCACTAACTTCCCATAATAAACTCAAAATTTCAATAAAAATTGTTTTCTTAAAAAAATGCTTCTGAATTTCTGATAATAAACATGCAAAACAATGTAGGTAAAATTAGGCCTAATTTAAGTTTGTAATTTATAAATTCAGACATTAGGACAGCTTGATTTTTCTTGGGTATGATTCCTTCCCTCTCAGACATCTCCTAATTCTGCACATCGAAGCAGAAAGAACAATTTGAGAAGTAGAAGCTCTATCCTTTCATTAACCTATTCAAGCTTGAGCAAGGCAGTTTTCCCTGATTATACTCACTGCAATGGTATAAGTAAGCCAAGTACTAATTACTGGGCAAGCATCAGGTACCAGGTGAAAAGCAGATCAGGACCACCTTGTTTCAGGCATTCCAAATTTTAAGGTGACACCCATTATCAAAAACACAGATATTGTGAGGCACCTGGGTGACTTAGTCAGTTAAGGTCTGACTCTTGATTTCAGCCTAGGCCATGATCTCAGGGTCATGGAATCGAGCCCCACTTTGGGCTCTGTACTCAGCAAGGAGTCAGCTTGTCTCTTTTCTTCTCTCATTTCTGCCCTCCATCCCACAATCCTCTACCCGCAGGCTATTGTGCTTGCTCTCCCTCTCTCTCTCCCAAATAAATAAATAAAATCTTAAAAAAAAAACAAAAACAGCCCACAGATTTTGTAAGAGACAGGGTAACATACAGAATGATCTTGAGAAATTATGACACATTTCTTTTTAAAAAATGCTATGTTAAACTATTATATTGATATAAAGTGCTATTAAAAAATTTTTAAATGTGTAGTTTTAAAAAATACACAGATATCCAGGGATGCCTGGGTATTGGTTAAGTGTCTGCCTTCAGCCAGGTCATGATCTCCAGGTCCTGGGATCGAGTCCTGCTTCAGGCTCCCTGCTCAGTGGGAGGTCTGCTTCTTTCTCTGTCTCTCTCTCTCCCTCTCTGCCCCTCCTCCCTGCTCATTCTCTCACTCTCGTGCTCTCTTTCTCTCAAATAAACAAAATCTTTAAAAAGAAATAAACAGATATCCAATAGCACCATTTGAATTCTGCCCATGTGAATTCATCACCTATTCAAAAGTTAAAATATAAAAATGAATTATTTTTACAGTAGATGAAATAATGGTCTGTTTTTTATTGTTTCTAGAACAAGTAGATGTTTTAAGTTTGTAGATGATTTAAACATGTCTGTTTTTTATTATTTCTAAAACAAGACAGAAACATATGGGCTCAACAATAATTTCTTTCTTTCAGAGTTTCATTAAAGGATGATTAAATTTAACCCTATCCAGAATTTGAAATGCTGGCATTTTGCATTATAACAATTCAGAAAATTATAAGGCATTGGGCACCCCCTTTAGATCTCCTGTTACAAGTCATTAACCAAAACATCTGACCCTGCAGACCACAATAAAAATAGAAATGTTATCTGAAATCAAACTGTTCACGGGTAAGATCAGGCTGAATGGGGATTTGAGTCTGTTTTTTTTTTCCCCCATCTGTAGTCAGAACCAGATGTTAGAGATTGAGATTAGGGGTGGGTAAGAAAACTTCCTCTTTTAAAACCCAAGAACTACCCTTTTTTCCCTCCTCGCTGCTTATTTTGAATGACATGAGTTTAAGCAAATGTACAAGGTTTCAAATGAAAAGTTCCAGCCTAGAGGTCAAAGTGAATGAATGTGTGTGAGGAGGTCAGGAATTTGGGGAGGCATTTATGGGTTGGTTTGTTTGGGGATGGAAGGGCATCATAGAGGAAGCAGAAAGCTGACTAAGTTGGACTCCTCAGAAGAGTACCGCATAATGGTAGGGCTAAGCAGCAAGGAAAGACCTGATTCCTTTTAAAAGAAACATCAACACTTATAAAAAGAAGAAACAGTGAAAAATAAAAGATCCCCAGGGTGCTAACTTGTTGCTAATTTCTCAGAATCTAATACCATGTCTAGATTGAAAAATAAAATGTATAAAAATGACCGGAGTAATAATGATGGAGGGAAATCCAGGAAAGAACAGCAGTGGAAGAAAACAACACGTGATAAATATGGGAAAGAGTAACGAAAGAACAATAGAAAAAAAAAGGAAAAACACCAAGAGGGAATTAACAAAATAAATTAACAAAGAAAGCGTAGGGAAAAACAAGAATTTTAATGCAGAAGTTATTAAAAAAAAAAAGGTAAGCATGGAAAAGTTACCTTTTGACAGTTTTACATTTTTATTAACTACATATAATGGGCATAATTAGCAAACATTTATTAAAGAGATAAGGCAGCAGTTGCATTCTCAAGTTTTAGTACCTCATATATACACACTAATCCCGACTACAATTAAAGTATTTGTATAAGAAGCAGACAAACAAGAGCATTTCAGCATTTGATTTAGAAATAACATTTGGGCTATGTTATCTCCAGGTGGTAAGATTATATACGTGTGATTTTTACTTCGTTGTTTATTTGTACTTCTATATTTCCAAATTTTCTATGCATATTCATTCACATTATAATCCAGACAAGAATAAAACATACTTTTAAACATTCAGTTTTGAGGTATGAGGTGAACACAGACAGCATGAAAGAATGTTCTCTTAGCAATTGGGAGTGTATTATGTACCTTGAGTAAGTGTCTACACCAATTATCTACCTATATTCAACTTAGAATCGGGTTTGTAGAGCCTTTTTTTTTTTTTAAGTAGGCGTCACACCCAATATGGGGCTTGAACTCATGACCCCAAGATCAAGAGTCACATTATCTAGGGACTGAGCCAGCCAGGCATCCCCAGGTGTGTACAGTCTTTTTTTTTTTTTTTTTTTTTTTTTTTGACACAGAGAAATCACAACTAGGCAGAGAGGCAGGCAGAGAGAGAGGCAGAGAGAGAGGAGGAAGCAGGCTCCCCGCAGAGCAGAGAGCCCGATGTGGGGCTCGATCCCAGGACCCCGGGATCATGACCTGAGCCGAAGGCAGAGGCTTTAACCCCACTGAGCCACCCAGGCGCCCCGGTGTGTATAGTCTTAAGGCTATTGTTATAACTGACAAGCCTACTCCAAGGAAGACCTCCACCAAGACTCCAAAACAAACATCCACAGAAGCATTAAAATTTAAAAAAAAAAAAAAGTATGCTGTACTGAAATATCTCAAAATTTGAACCTATTATCTATTGTACCCATTTCTGTTACAGATCCAGTTTTTTTTTTTTAAACAAATAAGGTCCCCAAAGACCCTTTTTTCTACAGAAGCAGGAACAGAACATTTCTCCATGATAAAAAGAGCAAGATGTGAATAAATCATCACAAAGGGAATTCTTTTAAAATGTCCCTTTTGTTTTCAAAGGATATATATCTTGCACCTTTAGGCCATTAATATTCTACAAAGAATAAATAAGTTGTAATCCATCAACAAATACTTACTGAATAAATTACATAGCAGCAACACATTCCTTCCATACCTGTATGCATGGAACTTTGCAATGTGAGTGTCCCCTCCATCAAGAGGCGGAAACTCACACTCTACTGCTTTAAGCAAGGCTTGGTCATGTGACTTGTTTCATCCATGAGCCATTATTAAATGCAACAGAAGCAGAGGCTTATAGAGCCCTTGTGCATTGGTGGGTCCCTTCTGCTGCTACTGAGAACCATTAAGCAATCTTGTGAACATGCTCTCACTATCCTCCTTAAGGATGAAACACATGGAGAGAGGCTCCAGCCACCCAGGTGAGGCCCCAGACACACACCCTCATGTTCATGAAGGTGCTAGGCTAAAGTTAACAGAAAGACAAATGTAATGAGTAAAGCAAAGTTCAGGTGTTGCAGGGGCTAGAGGTGTGCCTAGAGAAAGCCTCGTTTGTGTTTTGGGGAATTAATTAGATATGGGTTGAAGGATAAAAACTGCCTTACACCTTCCCTCTGCCCTAAGAGTACCAAATACACAATTTTTGCCAAACAAATGAGACTATATAGTTGGCCTATAACATTTTCTTAACATTTCTCCTTTTCTGACATTCTGACTATTATATTTCTAAACCACTGCTCTAATTTCTACCTTTGCTGTTAATGTTATTGATAGAGTACACTTTGTAATATACATTGTAGTCGTAACTCCAACCATACAGGTCTGGGCAACCTTCTCCTAGAGAATGACCCAAGTTATAAACACAAGCATTATATTTCCTGCTATAGAAATAATGGCATGAGGCTAACCTGGCTTAACACATTTCACTTTGGTTATCTCTTTGTCTAATTTGCTTCCAGATAATGTGCACAAGTTCTAGAATACTTCAAAGCTCCAAATTTCTCTTATGTCATAACTGAGATAATGATTCAATCTTGGCAATGAACTTTCATCTTTTCAGTGTTAAAACAGAGAAATATTTGTCGTCTTCTGGACTCAAGCACCCAAGGAACATAATTTCGGGGGTACTTATGACATGCCCAAACCTCCACTTTCATAAAAAGATGTGATGTCCTGGTAATAACACTGGGCTACAAATCAAAAAATTAGAATTCTTGTTCTGCTCTATGAATCTTGGATGAGTCACATAATAATCTCTTTGGTCTGGGTCTCAGGTTCCTCATCTGAAAAAAAAGTCGGTGACCAGTGGTTGTCAATTTCGCCTTTGTGTTACAATCACGTGGGAAGCCTACAAAATCCCCATGCCCAGGCAATATCCTAGAACAATGAAAACTTCTGGGGGTGGGACCCAAGTTCCAGAGTTGCTTAAGGTCCCCCAAGTGATTCCAATGTGCAGCCAAGATTGAAAAACCACTGAGTAAGAAGATCTCCAGGTACCTTCCAACACTCAACAGTTCCAATGGTGGGCTGCACATCCGAATCACTGCACATCCGAATCACTCCAGCCCAAGTCAATAGGACCTTCAGAATATCAAGGCCCTGGAGCTGCTTTTAACACTCTCCAAGTAATTCTGATACAGCACCATGATTGGGAATCACTGTCAAGACTCACATTTATTTTACAGAAAAACTAACTTTATTTTTTTTTAAGATTTTATTTATTTATTTGACAGAGAGAGATCAGAAGTAGGCAGAGAGGCAGGCCGAGAGAGAGGCGGATGCAGGCTCCCTGCTGAGCACAGATCCCGATGCGGGGCTCGATCCCAGGACCCTGGGATCATGACCTGAGTGGAAGGCAGAGGCTTTAACCCACGAACCACCCAGGCACCCCAGAAAAATTAACTTTAGAATTCTTGAAATGGCCAGCATTTAACTGGTTACAATGGGTTTGTTGACAAAACCTGGAGTTACAATTTTTTTTTTTTTTAAGATTTTATTTATTTATTTGACAGACAGAGATCATAAGTAGACAGAGAGACAGGCGGGGCCGGGGTTGGGGGCGGGGAGCAGGCTCCCTGCTGAGCAAAGAGCCCAATGTGGGGCTTGATCCCAGGACCCTGAGATCAGGACTTGAGTCAAAGGCAGAGGCTTAACCCACTTAGCCACGCAGGCGCCCCAAGGAATTACAAATTTCTAAGAAAACAAAATATGTATAAAACCACTACCCCAATCCAAAACTGTGAGCCAAGTAATGTATATCCCAGGGGTACCTACTGATAATTTTTCAATAAATCCCTAACATGCCCGGATTTACTGGAAAATTATATTTACAGAGTTGATATAGAGGAAAAATAGAACAAGTATAAAGACACAACCTGGGTTTTAGCAAACAATTACACAAATCAAATTATGTAAATAAGCATAAAAACAAATTGTGAAAGACAGCCAATGCATACTTCATTAAAAAAGAACGATGACCCATTTGACTTATTCAACCACTTGGAAAGAGAACAAAAATACTACTTCAGCATATTAAAAAAAAGAAAAATCCTGCAAAGGGATTTAAAACACTTACACTTTTTGAATGTTTGACTAATGAGTTTTCATTAAAAAAAATTTTTTTTATTCATGACTTGAGTAGGTTGAAAGTCAAAGTTTAGAGAGGATTTACCCTCTCTCTGCCACTGAAATATTGGCTTAGTAATAAAAATAATCTTTAAAGCACCCAGGAAAATAACATAAAAAGCAGCAGCAGCCATTATTAACACATAAATGGTCTATAACTTTAATAGCTTGCAAATCCAGGTACAGGAGACTAAAATGATACTTAATTACTGTGTTAAATACCATACTTATAAAAGTGGAAATAGATAGTATTTTTAATGAGCAAGCATATCATATTTTTAATATTTCAATTTATTATAGACTATTTAAAATATGTTTTGCTACTTAAAGGATAATGAACTCAAAGGTTAAAATGAGTAATCTAACAAATGGCTAGTCCAATTAGTCATTTAGCCTTTTATGGAAGCATTAAGCATTAAGTCAGGTCTGAACAATTTCAATTTTCATTTTATAAAGAACTTTGTTGTGCTTAACCACATCACTGAATTCATTTACATGAAATGGCCTTCTTCCTTCACTCTGTATGGTACCATGAACAGTGAGGGGACTTCCTAAAACAGGTTGGACCTGGGCCCGCCACCATCTTGAAGGCACCCCTCCAATTTGTCATCTTTGTTGGTATTGCTTGGGCATGGGCAAGACTCTCAGCTCACAACAACAAAAAGCTTGTTAAAACTCCTAAGAGTAAAAATTAGGAATAATGGGACTTCCTCAAAAACATGGTTCAGAAATGAGGACAAGCTCAGGAATCTACCTCTGTCAGGGGGTCACTTTGACCCATAGCCTAGGACACAATCCAGGATCCCAGGGATGTTTAGAGAAAAATGAGGAGGTTGCCTGGATTGTAAGACGGAGTTGAAACCGCTTTCTTCAAACACATAAAGAAAATATACATAACTAAATCAGAGGTGATAAAGGATATCAATTTGCCAAAAATAATTAGCTGAATCATATTAACAATTTTCAGGATAATCCTATAAGCAAGCCACTAATGGGACATAAATGGAAAATACCTCAAGAAGAAATTCACATGCCCCCACACACCCACGTTAAACTGGATGGCAGATCCCTGTCCTTCATTACTTGATCCCTGCCTCCAGCCTCATTCCTTACTACAACCTACACACACACAACTGGCAATTCCTTAAATAAGTCATTCTGTTTGGGGCATCAGTGTCCCTTCTCACAGTCAGTCCTCTCTAGCTGGAACAGTTCCCACTTGGCTTCTTAGCCTCATGAATTCCTCCTTAGTCTTTTGCAAAAGTATTTGTGTGTTTACGTACATCTTTATGGGAAAAAGAAGCCATAGGTCTCTACTACATTCTTAAAGGTGTCTGTGAACCAAGAGGTTAGGAACCAGTGCCCTCCGGAGTTGCCAATTAAAACCTGAGGTGGAAGTGCCATACAGCATGTGTGCCAAACGCCAAATTACTGTCCCAGATGCTAACGCTCACTCCCAATGCAGGTCCCACACAGTTTCCAAAGAACTCCCCAGCCAGGACCAAAAGATGAAAAAAATATTCAAATCCCAAGAGAGTCTACCCCTAAAAAATCATTCACTTGCCCATATGTTTTGGGAGGGAAAGTCAGAAAAGAGGAAGATGTTTCACGGACTTGCTGTAGACACACCTTCAATCTATACTCTAGGATGTAACTAGCTCGGCTGAAGCAGCTCAGATACTTAATAGTACCAGTGGATTCTACTATTAAATTAATTATCCCCAAAAGCATTTAGAAGACACTGAAATTTTCTATATATTATACATGGTATTTATATTTGTTTTAGAAGACACTGAATAATGGGGAAATTTTTTTAAGACATTAGCAAGAGGATTAACTTATGATCAAAGAGGTTAATATTTTCTTGGAATTTATAAATATATTTGTATGGATTTTAACCTAGTTATCGGTTTCACCAATTTAACTGCTTTATTCTAAGAGTAGGACAACTCTTCGACATAGATACTGAGGCAGCTAACATTTAAACCTGCAGTGTTGATGAAAATTAGAGAAATCAGTGAAGTCTTCATCGTGCCAATGTGAGCAAGCACTCCCTTATAAATAGCTCTCATGCATAGTCATGTTATGTACGAATTTTGGTTATGGAAAGATATTCACTGAGCAAGCAATTCCAGGTAATTTACTGGTTGTGATTATTGTAATGTGTAATTTTTAGTTGTGATAATTACCCAAGAGATTTAGAATACACAATTTGTGGAATAATTATGGAATCTCTGTTTATTTCTTTAGGCTCAGTATTTGAGGAGAGAGCCTGAATTTATGAGGTCTAAGATTAATCCCTCAAGCCCCTACTGAGTTACCTTTGTATGGCGGTTTGTATGCCTCTGATGCCCCACTGTAACTGCTATTCATTATTAAATCCATCTCCTTTCAAAGTGTCAAGGGTACCATTAAAGACATTCAGAGTTTATTTTTGTACGTGAACTACCTCCTCAGGATTCTCAAAGCTCAGTAAGAAGGAGCCCACCTCAAAGCATTCTATGCACAACTTCCACCTTCCTTGAACTGAAAGTCGGGGTGAGGCATAGTGAAGTTGTGTAGGTTGTATAGCTCAATTGCCCTCTCAGCCGTGTCCCAGAATTCTTTCCAGGACTACTTTTAGTTATTTGTTCTATTATTCTCATGGGTGGAGGGTATGGGGGGAGCAGTTCATGCTTAGCAGAAAATCAAATTAAAATAATCTGGAAATTGATTAATATGACAAAGTCAATAAATCTGTGCATATATTCTTCTAGAATGGAATAAACTTAAATTTATGTTATACCCCTTGAAGTGGCTACTTATTTTTTCATTATGCTCATTCTTGTTAAGTTACATTTTCCCCTCAAAAAATGTACCACTGGCTTAAAAATATTTGAAACTAGAACAGTTACTGGAACTAGCATGACATTCAATTACAGGAGTGCTTTTTAGGTTAATGCTGAAAGGAAGTTTCTTCCATTCGGCCAAGAATCCCTGTTTTTTCGCTCTAAGCTACAACTTTATTCCAAGAAATCAGCAGTTTTCACTTAGCACTCTGCATACTTAAACTCCATAATGCCAACATTTTTAGTATGTATAAATTGTAGACAACGTAAAAAAAAAAAATGACTTCCCAAACCTGCACTGTCCTCTACAAGCAGTCATTAGGCACATGTGCCGTTCAGCACTTCAAAGTGGTTAGTCTAAACTGAGATCTGCTGCAAGTATAGAGACATACTGGGATCTCAAAGACTTACTGTGAAAAAAAAGAATGTAAAATATTAAGAATTTGTAATATTGGTGACATGTTAAAATGATGATATTTTAGGTATTTTAGGCTAAACAAAATGTTATTAAAATGAATTTCATCTATATCTTTTTACTTTTTTGACATAGTCACTAGATAGTTTAAAATTATATGCGCCCTGTGCTAGATTTCTGTTGGACACAGTTGCCCTTTGAGGTCATATGCTCCTACTTTCTATTCTATCTATTGCTTTGTTTTTGTTTTTCTTTAGGTTTTGTCTCCTCTTTAAGGATCCTTGAATCCACTTAGATATTCCCATAGAGTCGCTGTTCCTCTAACCTCACTCCACAGTGAGAGAACATCCCATCTCTCGTACCTTTCACTACCAGCTATCTCAAAAAAATAAGCAACACTATATTCCTCAGTTTCTTTTCCTCCCTGCACAATAACTTCCACATCTACCACCAGAATAGTTGTTCTTCAGAGGTCAGACCCTCAGTATCTCTCATCCAAACAATAGCCATGGGCACTTATCAGTATCCCTCCGTCCAATCTATCCCATGACTTTCATACTCCTCCATGATCAACCTTCTCAAGCACAAGTTAAATGACTTCATTCACTTCCTGAAATAAATGTCAATGGTACCCTAATTTTAATAACGTTCATGTTTCTGAGCATCACATTCATTCTCTCTAGACTGAACTGATAATCCCAGCCACACTTTTTCATTATCTCTCTTCTGAAAACATCTGACTCAACTCCTTGTACTATTACCTGGAATTCCCAGGCATGCCAAGTGCACTCAGAACCCTTTCTTTTTACACGTGCTATGGCTTCACACTGTAAGACCCTTCCTGCCAATGGCCACTATCCAAATACCACTCCTTCACATAGCGAACCTATTTCCAGTCCCCAAGCTGCAGGTAACTGCTCTGCTCTCCGAAGCCCCCAGACCACTTTGCACGTATCAATAATGTAGCATTTATATTTTTTTCTTCCCTTGAATTATATTCACACATCTGTCTCCTCTGCTAAGATTCTTTTCCAAAAAAAAAAAGGGAAGAAAGAATAAAAGAATGAAAGGGAGGAATAGGAGGAAGGGAAAGGGGAATAAGAAAAGAACAGAAAAAAAAAAAAGGATTCTTGAGGATAGGAAGAGTGTCATGTTAACCACAATGCACCACAGTACCTGTTCTCATGATCTGCACATAGCAGGGACACAATAGGAAAAATGTCTACTATATACGTAATGATATCAATGAAATTTGTCCTGGTTTTAAAAAGTCAGAAATTCAAAGAGATTTTTAATTGTCACTTTTGTGTGGCGTTACATATAACATGTGCTGAGTTAATGAATACATGAATTAGCTTCTTACACCCAGACACCTTGTGCCTGGAAAAGTCTCAACAAACATAACCATCTTAACCACACAAAATTTAAGGACAATAGCACACCGGCCTCCAAGCTGCCTATATTCTCAAATATTCACTAAACTCTACTTCAAAGCAAAAGTAGAACCTTTTATTTGTTCATATGTCTAATGAACTGACTTTAAAACTTCTCAAAAAACGGCAGAGATAGTAACTATGAGATCCATATCTGTTATCAGCAAGAGGATACTCTTTTTAAAGGTCACAAAGATATGGTGAGCCTTAACCCCTCGCTAAGCTTTGCCAAATAGAGGGCTGAAAAGCCACTCAAAGAAAATAGATGTGCCACAGGAAACAGCACGTTATACCGCATTATTTTTAAGTTAAAAATTAATGAGTAGAAATTTCCAAAAAAGAGCTATAGAAAAAAAAAAGGAAAACTGTTAAAATATACATCAATAACATAGAAATGTTTAGAAACTAAATTTTAATTTATCAAAAGCAAAGAAACTTAAATGGGGCCAATTCTAGCTATGGATTTGTGTAAAACATTCATTGTTGCTTCCAAAAATTAAAAAAAAAGTTAAAGCAACTCATTTTCATTACAAACCTAAAAATGGAACCACAGATATTACTAAGCTACTGTTGCTGAGCTATTCACAGACACAAATCAAGTTTTTCTTAGGCTTACTCACTGTCTAACTCCGGCAATGAGATAGTTTTGATGAAAACAAATACCATGTTAAATACTTAAGTTCATTAGTACTTTGAATAGTAGACCATAAATATATCTATTAGAATATCATTATACAAAGGGAAACTAACCTTTCTAAGTAAATTTCTACTAATACATCCAAATTTCACTGAAATAAATTTTACCACATAAAATTTTACATAAAGACTAATCACCTACTTTCCTAATGAGTCTACTTTTCATCAAAAAAATCACAAGAGATATATCTCATTCTCAGCAGTTTAATTACTGTACTCACCAGCAATGTAAATTTGTAAAGAATCCTTAGAATTTACTATATGTCCAGTATGTATTTTTAATAGTTCATTTTATAGTAATTTTATTTGTGAAATAATACCACAATATTCAGAAAAACGCAAAGGAAAAATATATATAAATATAACACATAAAACTATATAAGGATATATGTATGTGTGTGTGTGTGTGTGTGTGTGTGTGTGTATATATACATATATATACACACACTTAAGAATAAGAATTTACAACCAAAATTTTAAAACTCTTTTGTTCTAAAAAAGAAAACAAAACAAACAAACAAAAAAACAAAGATCAGGCTGTTATGCAAAGATTACTCAGAATTACTGTTTTTGAAATAAGACAGAAAGAACTTCTAGAGATTCTGTGGTACAACTCTATGAATATACAAATAAGTAAAAAGGCCCAAAAAACTTGCCTCACACAAGCTGGAAGCAGAACCAGGGCTGGCATCAGAATCTCAAGATACTTCATTCACTAATCATTCATTATACTATCACTGAGTGTGTAATAAATGCATATTTGCTTTATGTCGTAAAATCAGAAAACCAGACACCAAGAAAGAACTTGTGATGACAGAACTTTTCCCCAAAGATATTGCTGATCCTTTGTCTGTTTGGTTAGCTTGGCTATTTAGGTTTTAGCTAATATAATCTACTGAGCCTTCTAAAACCATAGGAGAAGGATTTTGCATGTAAGTTTAAAAGAAAATAAAAGTTTCTCATCCTTCTATAAAACATTATTCAATTTTTCCTCTAAAATGCTATCTGTTAAAATGCTAAAGAATTATATAAAATTTATTTTGATTTTTTTTTAAGATTTTATTTATTTATTTGAGAGACAGAAGCAAAGAAGCAGGCAGAGAGAGGAGGAAGCAGGCTCCCTGCTGAGCAGAGAGCCCCATGTGGGTCTCAATCCCAGGGCTCTGGGATCATGACCTGAGCCGAAGGCAGAGGCTTTAACCCACTGAGCCACACAGGCACCCCTATAAAATTTATTTTAAACATTCTTGGCATAACATTAAAGCTGTAAGACTGAATTACTAATTTTATTATCTCCACCTCAACCTTAAGTTATGCTCAATCCATGTCCCATATTCTGCTGTAATACTTGTTTCTCTAAGGATCTATATGTGCATTTGTTTTACAACCTATTTAAGTGGAAAATTGTTCAAGCAGTTATTCATTCACCAGAGATCCTATTAAGTCCACCTCTGTGTTTTCATAATACAAACCTTACACCAGTTTCATGCTGTATCATAGACTTCCTTGTGTTGTTGTACTGTATTTACCCAACTATACTCTTAGGTTTTTGAAGGCAGGAGACATAATTTCTATTTCTTTTGCTTTGCTCTACATGCTTTGTACATAGTATGTAATAACTTAGCGAAAAATAACAGAATATATGACTTAGCTCTCACTCTTGAAGGCACCAGCAATAACATACATTCAAGGTAAAGTACTTGAAACATGAAAATAGCAGTAGTAGACATTATTCATTATCAATATTTCCAAAAATTAAGTAACTTATTTGGCTTGTTTTATTTTGTTTAGAGAAACTAGTATCTATTGATGTGAATACTCTCATATGACAATTTTTTTAAAACTTTTTATTTTATTTTTTTATAAACATATAATGTATTTTTATCCCCAGGGGTACAGGTCTGTGAATAGCCAGGTTTACACACTTCACAGAACTCACCATAGCACATACCCTCCCCAATGTCCATAACCCCATCATATGACAATTTAAAAAATAATTTTAGGACAAATTCAAGACTACATTATATCCAAAAACTAGGAGTACTGAAAGTAAGTTAAGAAAAATTCCTTCAACTAAATAATAGCTACAACTTAATTGTAGCCTTTAAATTCTAAGATTGGAATCAATGCTCTTGCCAACCTCTTACATAAAAGCACAAAGTAACCCAAAATTTAAGCAGATTCATTCATTCCTTCTTTGACTCATCAAATATTGAGTCCAGCTATCTAACAAGCACAATTCTGGCCAATAGTGATACAGGAGCGAATGTATAGAAACATGCTCAGATAAACGAATGAATGGAAAGTCAGATGAAAATACACAAATGTATACAGATGAAACAAATTTTGAAAAAGAAAACTTTGGTTTCATTAAAGTCTACGTTGTTATAATATAATCAGAAGTAGTTAAAAGCAAAAGTATATAAGCAACACACTGCATCTAAGAAAAACTGAGGAAAAAATACACTCAACATTTGAATTTAATCATAGGTGATTATTAATATAGTCCAACTGAATGATACAAATGGATGATCATTACTTGAAAATTGTGTCATTAATCATAAGACTGCTATGTGAAGTTTGAAAAGCTGATGGGAGAATAATAGGACACCATACAACCAACTCAGTATGATGTATCTGTCACATAAACTTTGGTCAGTCTATAAGTCATACCTTCAGATTTTTCTTATTTTTAAGCATACACATTGTCAAGATTAACAAGCAAAAGAATAATTTAAGGAAAACTATGCAGGCACTAAAAAAGATCAGTGGTTCCTAGGATGCTGGAGGAGGGGAAAATGAACAGACAGAGAACAGAAGTTTTTAGGACAGTGAAAATACTCTGCATGATACCAGAAAGATAAATATATGTCATGCATTTGTCCAAATCCATAGGATATACAACACCGAGAGAGAACCCTAATGTTCACTCTTTATGTCCCTAACTATGGAATGCAGGTAATAGAATGTGTTAATGTAGGTTCATCAATTATAACAAATGTGCCACTTTGATGGAGGAGGGTGGGAATGGGGAAAGTTATGTATGAGTGAGGGCAGGTAGTATATGGGAAATCTCTGTATTTTACCCTCAGTTTTGCTGTGAACCTCAACCTAAAAATGTACGGTCTATTAAAAACAAACAAACAAACAATACAACTTATCACTGTCTTATATTTTTTTAATTCCAACATATCTAATAAAAAGCATGTTTTATGCTCACTTTTTTTTTTAAGATTTTGTTTATTTATTTGACAGAGAGAGATCACAAGTAGATAGAGAGGCAGGCAGAGAGAGAGAGGGAAGCAGGCTCCCCGCTGAGCAGAGAGCCCGATGCGGGACTCGATCCCAGGACCTTGAGATCATGACCTGACAGCGGCTTAAACCACTGAGCCACCCAGGCGCCCTTATGCTCACTTTTGTTTACAGTGATTAGCGTCATAAAATCAAGGACTGGGAGACAGGAATGTGTACAAATCCCAAGCCGACCAAGCAAACTGCCAAATACTGTTCTTATTTTCCTTTCCAAATCCTGGTTAACAGCTTTCTCAAACAGATGAGAGATCAGATGGGGCAAAGGTCACAGACACTGTTTAATGATATGCAGCAAAACAATAAAGCAGTGGTAAACTACACATGTGGTTTTAATGTTCCATTATCATCTTCTGAAATGAAGAAATCTAGTGAAAAATGAAGATGGGACATTTACAGAGAGTCAGCACTCTCTAAGTATAGCTAGCATCACAAAAATAATAAGTCTAAAATTCCTAAAGAAACATGTTTGTAGATACTAAAAGAAAAAAAAAAGCAAGAAAATTTGAAACTCTCCACTGACTTCAAGGAGAGGAATATAAGCTAGTGATCTATCAAATACACAAAGCGTATACCCATGAACATGCTTTCAGCCTGGCTAGGAGCTCTACAAATTAAGTGAAACTGGTTTTGTTATGGATTTATGCCCATTTAAAATCAATGGCCACTGGAAATGGTGCCAATTCAAAGACATTTCCTACTGGGAATTTTCTCCCTAATTTTTATTAAATGAAATTAATCATATAGTCTACATTTTTAATTTTATTTGATTCAAGATTCTCTATTTCATTACTAGAAGTTTCTCAGCTCAAAATCTTTTAAAAAATTCTTGTAAAAAATTAAAACATTCAATTAAGATACCCAGAATTACTTTTTGTGAATCAAACTTATTTGAAGCAGTTTAATATTTTTATTCTAAATTCATGAGCATCACATATTTAAAAAGACAAATTATATTCCATAGATAGCTTATCCTAGTGAATTACAAAACAAACCAGGTATAACATGAACTTGGGATAGAAATAGCTAATTCTGGTAATATTTTATTCCAAAATCTCAAAATTAAAAATCCAAGGACGGGGGTGCCTGGGTGGCTGAGTGCGTTAAAGCCTCTGCCTTCAGCTCAGGTCATGATCCCAGGGTCCTGGGATCGAGCCCCACGTCTGGCTCTCTGCTCCTCGGAGAGCCTGCTTCCTCCTCTCTCTGTCTGCCTCCCTGCCTACCTGTGATCTGTCTCTCTCTCTCTGTCAAATAAATAAATAAAATCCTTAAAAAAAAAAAAAAAAATCCAAGGACGTATAAATGCTGTACTGGTCATGTTAAATGCTAGAAAACTTAATGACCCTAACCAAAGACATTCCACAGTTTGAGAAAATACTCCATAATCATGAACCATTTTTTCTACAATCATAAAATGAAAACAAGATTAAATAGAATGACTTGCAACACAGGAAGAAATTTGATTATCAGATTCTAACACCAAATCAAACTCTTAGGTTATTTTCTTCATACTTCTTGTTAGGCATAAAGGCCTGCTACTTCCCAGAAATATTCAGGCTGCCCATGGATCAATTATAAACCTTAAGTACCTCATAGATACAAGTTTAAAATATGGCCTAATTCATTAAGTATACATATTCTATACATATATAGTTCAGAAACCACATGTGTAAAATCCATTAAGTCTCCATTTTTATTACCACTTTTTAATACCAAAGCAATTAGTTACCAGAAGAAAAGCATTAGCAGATATGTATGTGATTAAAAATATTTCTTTTTTATTCTAATCCAAGTGATTGGAGAGTAGTTTCAGGAAACCTTAATTAGGCCTTTCCCTGAATATTAGAGGATTCCTGCTGGGCCAAAACAACAGTCAGGCTTTAATTCCAATTTCTGACATAGATCCAAGTTGATAAAATTAAATTTTTTTAATCTGCATGAACATAGTTGGCTAAGAGGCATAGTTAATATCTTTTAGGATAGGAAGATTAGTCAAATTCTGGCACTAATGCTAATGAACGATCCCTGATAGTAGGAGAATTCTATGATAGAACTCCACAGTAACATGGAGCTTAAGAATCAATTATTTAGTCTCAAGGCTTAGTGACCTTGAGCAAGTCACTGAAGCAAGTCTATAAACTTCTGTTCTCTCATCTTAAAAATGATTAGCTTAAAGGTAAAAAAAATGAACTACTGGGACTTCAGCAAGATAGAAAGCTTTTGCACAGCAAAGGAAAACAGTAAAAAAAAAAAAAAAAAAAAGGACAACTGACCCGACAGAATGGAAGAAGATATTTGCAAATGACATATCAGATAAAGGGCTAGTATCCAAAATCTATAAAGAACCTATCAAACTCAACACCCAAAGAACAAATAATCAAGAAATGGGCAGGAGACATGAACAGATATTTCTGCAACGAAGACATCCAAATGGCCAACAGACACATGAAAAACATCAACATCACTCAGCATCAGGGAAATACAAACTAAAAACCACAGTGATATACCACTTCACACTGGTCAGAATGGCTAAAATTGGGACGCCTGGGTGGCTCAGTTGGTTGAGCGGCTGCCTTTGGCTCGGGTCGTGATCCCAGCATCCTGGGATGGAGTCCCACATCAGGAGGGAAGGAGCCTGCTTCTCCCTCTGCCTCTGCCTGCCACTCTGTCTGCCTGCGCTTGCACGCGCTCTCTCTCTCTCTCTCTCTCTGACAAATAAATAAATAAAAACTTTTAAAAAAAAATGGCTAAAATTAACCAGTCAGGAAATGACAGGTGTTGGCAAGGATGCGGACAAAGGAGAAGCCTCCTACACCTTTGGTGGGAATGTAAGCTGGTGCAGCTACTCTGGAAAACAGTATGGAGGTTCCACAAAAAGTTGAAAATAGAGCTGCCGTATGACCCAGCAATTACACAACTGGGTATTTATCCCAAAGATAAAAATGTAATGAACCAAAAGGGCACATGCACCCCAATGTTTATAGCAGCAATGTTCACAATAGCCAAACTATGGAAAGAGCCCAGATGTCCATCAACAATGAATGGATAAAAAAGATATGGTATATAGATACAATCAAAAAAATGAAATCTAGCCATTTACAATGACATGGATGGAACTAGAGGGTAGTATGCTAAGCAAAAAAGTCAGTCAGAGAAAGAAAATTATCATATGATCTCACTCATATGTGGAATATAAGAAACAAAACAAAGGGTCATAGGAGAAGTGAGGAAAAAATAAAGGAAGATGAAACCAGGGAGGGAGACAAACCTGAAGAGACTCTTGTTCTCAGGAAACAAACTGAGGGTTGCTGGAGGGGAGAGGGTGGGTGGAATGGGGTTGTGGGATGATGGACACTGGGGAGGGTATGTGCTACGGTGAGTGCTGTGAATTGTGTAAGACTGATGAATCACAGACTGTACCCCTGAAACAAGTAATACATTTATGTTAATTTAAAAAATGATTAGCTTACACACACACACTCTCTCTCTCTCTCTCTCACTCACTCTCCAATGAGTGCACGCATAACTGCAGAAAACTGTATGTGCTCTGTGATGATGCCAGTGTCAATTTCTGGCTGTTGCTACTGTGCTTCAGTTATAAAGGTGTAACTATTAGGGGAGATCGGGTGAACTTCCAAATATAAAGTTGGAAAAAAAGACTTGCCCAGATAAATTCCAATATTGTACCCAGCTCTGAAATTCTGTAACACTGAAAATTCCCTCTTTTTTTCTACTTGGTTTGCCTCCCTTTCTTCTCTTTTCCTTTTGTATACTTATTTTTTGTTTGTTTGTTTGTTTGCTGTTTTGTTTGACCCTCCAATGCTGGAGCCTACCAGTTATATCCCCATTACTGCTTTGCTATTAGCAGCACCCAGAGTATAAAGGAGGACAATGCAGAAACTGACAAAGATGACTGACTGCACATGTTAAGAGACTACTGTGGAAACTTCAGTTCAGATAGTTCCAGAAAGCCTGATATTTAAATACCATTAAAACTGACATTTTAAATGATATTTTAAATACCACTGAAACTAACCTACAAATACAATATTTTCAAATGAGTAAAATGTGGCTAACTCAGTCAGTACAAGGAAACAATGGTAGGTCATTTTCTCTGAAAGGAAGGAATTTTCTTCATTAACTGATAAAGAAAAAACTCTAGAGAGTATTTCACTATATCATAACACATTCTTCCTAAATGACAGATACAAACATAAAACAGGAAGAAGTCAAATTAACTAGATCAAACCAAATCTCCAATATGGGTATCTTAGAGCTCAGCTCTATAGGCTTGTTTCATAGAGGAAAATATTTTAAATGATTAGCAATGACTGATATGGGAATAAAAGAAAACCCACTTTACAGACAGTAGTTATTGGTTATTCTAAATTATTTTAAAATATAAAATGATTACGCATTGGCTACTTTATTATATTTACAACATAATTTTTATCCAGAGGTTTTTAGAGTAAAGTTATAAAACCCATCATCTGCCCTTCTCCCAAGCATTAGCATTTTTTTAAACTATGAAAATATTAGTTCATATTATAAATACAAATTCATCTTTCAAGGTCTGTAAGATCAAGTCTCCAAGAGCCAAAATAATACTGCATTTATAATTTATCACAGAAATATTAGAAAACGTATACTTTTGTGAAGAAGACTCACACCAGAGGCACAAGTAAACAGTTGTACATACAGAACCAATATTTTGTAGATAACTGGTAAGTCTACACCAAAAAATTCAGTAACAAGAATTCCAAGCTGGGTAGTACTCAACCACACTTAGAAAACTGTGACCATTCGTTTGTCTTCCCCACTCCTGGGAAATCTGGTTTTCTCCTCCTCCTTACCAATGGCAGCAATTCAATAAAGAAAATCTGTCTTATATGCTGACTGCAAAGCCTATTAAACTCTCCTATGAAGAAAGATCCTAGGCAGAAAAAATTGATTGATGATACTGAAACTTTAAATGCAGCTTGCCTTGAAAGCAGTTCAATTAAGTAATTTTTTTTAATCTAATGAAAATTAAAAGAAAGTTCGTCTGGCTTTTATGCTGAAATATTCACAACTCAGAATTTGAGAACAAGGAGTAGGACTCAAAGAATTTGGACAGGATTAAATGCTCCCAACCAAAACTTTTATGTACTTTATATGCTCATCAAAGATAATCAGAAAAATATAATTTGATGAAAAATAAAGCACAAGATAAAATACAGCTATGAGAAACTGTCAATATACCTAAATCAACCAAATGAGCATCACTGAGGCTAAGTAAATCTGTTGTTCTCATTTTGTTCTGTTTTATGCAAAGTAGTATATTCAACTTGAATTAAATTTTGTAACAAATATGATCTAAGTTATTTGTCATGAGAATAAATAGACTTTGGTGCTATAAAAAAAATCTTTTAATCAAGTTTGTTCCACCACTGGTCATATTTGAGGAGGGCAGCATAAATGTATAATATATCCTGAAAAAGTCACTAAACATTCATGGAAGCATAAAGGAATGTGGTGCTAAGTTTCACTGATTTTTCTGAAATCACTCTTATGCCATTCCTTATTTCCCATTCTCACTGCAACCATCATTAATTTAGATTTCAGGGGTGCCTGGGTGGCTCAGTCAGTTAAGCATCTGACTCTTGATCTCGGCTCAGATCATGATCTCAGAGATGTGAAATCAAGCCTTGCGTAAGGCTCCACACTGGGTGTGGAGTCTGCTTAAGATTCTCCCTCTCCTTCTTCCTCTGCCCCTACTTCCCCTGCCTCTCTCTCTCCCTTAAAAAAGAAAAAATGCCACAACAGTCTCCACAGAAGCCTCCCAATCACCCAACTTCATCACACATCAACTTATCCTACACAGTAGTGTCAAATCTTCATAAACACAGCTCTGATTATGTCACTGTTCTTCAGTTATTTCTCATGTCCTACTGAATATGAGACATATTTCTCAGTATAAGATTCAGGTACACTCAAGATCTCGTATCACCTACATCCAAGGCCAAATTTTTTTATCCCTTCCCTCCCCTCACCACCACATACCTTGCACCTGCCGCCCCTACACCTTACACAGCACAGTGCCTCTATTGCCTACCACGTCCCCAGTAATATCCCCTCTATGTCTGAAGCTGGAATCAAGTGCTCTCCCCAGAATACTCCATGATCATGCAAGTCTGGCATGAGAAATCCCTCTCTCCTTAGGAGTTCTTCCTTTCTTTCTTTTTTTTTTTTTTTAAGATTTTATTTATTTATTTGAGAGACAGAGATCACAAGTAGGCAGAAAGGCAGGCAGAGAGAGAGGAGGAAGCAGACTCCTTGCCGAGCAGAGAGCCCAACACGGGGCTGGATCCCAGGACCCTGGGATCATCACCTGAGCTGAAGGCAGAGGCTTTAACCCACTGAGCCACCCAGGCGCCCCAGGAGTTCTTTCTTTATACTTCTTTCAAAGCTTTTTCCATCACCCTTCCAATGCAAAATCATAATGACTTCTGTATAACTATATTATTTCCCTAATTTGATAATTGCTTCAGGGAAGGCAGAGCTTTAAATCTGGGAGTGCCTTACCCATCTGTAAGTACCTCTGTCTTCACTGAAAAAATAATAAAAAAAATATTTTTCTCTTTGAGTGCAATAGTGAAAGATAGACAAATAAAAGCATCCATCCCATTCAAAAGATGATAAACAAAAACCACAGGAAGAAAGGTTGCTAATGGATTTATATTACAATGAAGGATCAATGATAGTTTTTATTAGTTCCACTGAAACATACATAAATTGCATGGTGTCATCTGATTTAATCTTATTTTCTACTTTGCTAACCTACAAAATTAATAGTAACTAGCTGAGTGCCACAAAGCCACTTGAAGCAAACCTGTCAAGTAATTTCATCTAAACCATTTAAGACAACTACTAAGCAGATTTGTTCAACCTTCATATTTAGTACTTAAGCTTTTCTTTCCTCAAAAGCTTAATTTTGTTATGTTAAGCTCTTGGGTACACTGAAAGTCCCCAAGAATCTTAATTAATGGAACTTTTACAAGTGCTAATCATTATTCCCTATACTAAAAAATACATTTATAAAAAAAAAATAATAAAAGCACTCCACAAAGTAGTCTACAAAAAAAGAGAGAAGCAAAAAGTACTTTCTAGGAATAATTACAGAAGTAAATTGTACATACACTGGACTCAACTGTATGTGTTTGTGTACATGGGCTGTTCACCTAGCGTCAAACTAAGGCTTTCAAGAAACAAAGACTTTATTTGGGGGATGCATGATCACCTCTTTAATCAATTCCACCAACCATCAAGTTTACTATGCACCAAAATATGGACCCAGCACTACTGCAGTGGATACCTAAAAATAAATGATCTCTGACAAAGGAATCTAAATTTCAACTGAAGTGACAAGCCTACCACAATTTCAAGCAATGTAAAACAAAGTATACTTTGGAATACATCAGCATCCAGCTCTTTAAAGCTTAAAACAGGTTCAGGAAAAGGAGAGACCTGCAGGCCCTTTAGACTCATGTTAGAGCTGAGACAGGAACTGGGTGGATAGAATGAAAAGTTTCCAGATGCATGGGAGAGAAAATCATGACCAAAGTCATAGTTACAAGAATTAGTGTGACATGTTTCTAGGACTGAGGGAATGAAAAAAAGATGGAGACAAGAATGAAGTAGTAAGAAATGAGATGGGGTATGTAAGGAAAACCAGATTACAAAGAAGACATGCCATCTTTTGCAAGAAAGGCAAATGCTCATAGCTGGGGATCAAAGTGTTAAAGAAGACTTTCTAGCTTTAGCACAACAGAGGAACAATATACCAAACGGCCAGCCATTTACAGTAAGTAATCTAGCCATTAGTGGGGGAGGGCTGAAAAATAACACAGTTGCAAGAAAACAGGGAACAGAAAGGAGCAGAAAAGCTTATTTTTAGGGGAGAAGAGAATTACTACAACCCAGAACTAAATGGAGAGGGGAAACAGATGAAAAGGATGAGCAATCATAGATGACTTGAAGCTTGATGACACTAACAGAAAGAAGCAAGGATGCTGGAGAGAAAGAGGAGGAGTTAAAAACATTAAGATAATGTTATGGGTTCCAAGCATAAGTATTCATAGACAATATGAAAATAGAGCTAAGTTGAACAGAAAGAATCACAAACAAGAGAACCAGAAATATGCTCATGATAATTGAGAGTTAAATAAAATCACCAAGTCTTTAACAGTTCATCATCATCAATGATCAACATGTACTGAGATTATACTACTGTACTGATAAAAAGGCTTGAGACAGAAAATCTCCAGATATTTTAATGCAGGTGGGAAAACTGGAGACACATAAAAAAGGTAATGAAATGGGTTTGTGTTAGTAGCATTCTCTATTGAAAGTATAAGAGCAATTTAAAAATAAACCACACTGACAATACAATGTTCTCACATCAATAACAATGCTGAGAAACAGCACTGACATTTTTGAAATTAATGCAACAAATTAACACTGAAAATTAAATTAAAAGCAAAAAAACTCATGCATGCTTTTGATTACTTTTGATAATAAATATGCCATAAACAACTGTATTTAATTTTATGTAATTTTAACACTGAATTTAATGTGCAGTGTTTAAATAACTCTAAACACAACAGAAACTATGAGAATCCCTCAACCAATAAATTACACTATAAAAAGCCTACAGAAGTTTAGAAAAATGTATAATTGAGAAGGTCAGTTTTATTTAAACAATTATAAACAATACTGTATACAGCCATTTTAAGCTACTCTATCTGTTAGTAGCTTATAAAGAATAGTGTAAAATTCTAGAAATAATAGAAAAATTAAAGCCTAAAGATTTAGATGGAGAAAAGTGAGGATCTGCTCTGTGCTACTGACTTGTAAAAAAAAAATCTCAGAGAAACATGTCAGTGAGCAAAAGGAAAGTGAAAACAAAGTTTGTCTCAACTCAGCTCCCCCTGATTTAACCTCACAACTGCACCTGTCAATCCATAAAACAGAAATCTTTCTACTGATATGTAGACAATAACTCCATTATGTTTCAAGTATACTTGGCAAAATGATATAACCTGACTAAGCCTAGACTCATATTAGCTAAATATAGTCAACCATTGTGTAAAGCACTTGAAAGGAATAATTATAAATATTTAAGTTGGAGCATTAGGATTCTCTAAAAATCAAATTAATTAGATTCATCAAAATATACTGAAGTAAAAGTAAGTAATACAACTCAGTGTAGGAATTGATTGGCTCTACAACTCAACTTCTGGTCAAGAGTAATCAACAGTAATCAAACAACATTGTATTCTCGTGTTTTTGTTTCCTTGCTCCTGAAAGTGTCACTCTCATTTCTAGAAATACAGTATTATCAGAATTTTGCATGAATTGCTATTACAACAAAATTCTTTATTTTCTTGTTTGTTTATTCATTTGTTTTTTTAGATTTCACATGAGTGAATTCTTATAATATTTGTCTTTCTCAGTCTGACTTATTTCACTTAGCATACCTTCTAGGTCCACCCATGTTGTTGAAAATGACATGACATCATTCTTTTTTATGGCTGTATAATATTCCTGTGTGTGTTGAAATGGTATGACATCATTCTTTTTTATGGCTGTATAATATTCCTGTGTGTGTGTGTGTGTGTGTGTGTGTGTGTGTGTGTGTGTGCGCGCGCACATGGGCGTAAGCACGTGTCCATCTATCAAAGGACACTCAGAGTTGGGTGGGGGGATCAGGTAAGTGTGTGATGGGCATTAAGGAGAGCATGTGATGTGATGAGCACTGGGTATTATATGCAACTAATGAATTACTGAACATATATCTGAAACTAATGAGTACTATATGTTGGCTAATTGAATTTAAATTAAAGGACACAGGTTAATTCTGTATCTTGGATACTGTAAATAGCAGAGCAAATTTCTTTAAATGAATGCCATACTTTCAGTTTTACTCACTCTATGTACAGAATAGCAAACAATTCCAAAATTCCCTTGATAACACTATTTTCCTATGATTACATAGAAGAAAAAAATCTTAAGATGAAAATGTTATCTTTATATAATAAAATCTACTTATCCTAACTACACTAGGAGTTAGGAAGAAGCAGCTAGCAGAAAGGGTTTAAAGGAGTAGAACCAGATTAGAGGAGAGGGGTACATTTAATTTGATCTGAGGTATCAAAGCCAAGATATCAAAGTCCATCCTCATCAATCGGTGGGGCTCCCTGTGCTGCCATCCCCTTCTTTCTTCTTACAGTGACTAGTGAAAATAATTTGCTCCAGCTTAGAGAGAGGGCATCAATTCATTTGCTTTAAGCCCATCACCATAATTAAGTTGTGAGAATTTCACATACACACAAAATTGAGAATATGAAACCTCAAAGAGCACGGAAAGAAATTTTTTAAGCTAAGTTTTAAGAATTTTATAGCACAAAATGAAGAAAATACATACAAAAAACCTAGACCTTATCCTATTGTAAGGAAATCAATGGAACTGATAACCTGAAAATTCTTTCATCTTAAAAAGTCCTAGAAAGTTTTCTTTTTCCATCTTTGCAACTTCCCACTCCATTTTGCTCTTTACCAGGAAAAGTGAAATTCTAATTTTAGAAAAACTAAGAATTCAGCAATTTTAATGGAGGTTCATAGGATCTGGTTTAAAGAAAACATTTTCCCCATACCCTGAAAGGTAGAAAGGAAGTGATGATTATAATGGACTATAGAACTCCATGATTCCAATACTCAAAATTTTATACAAATGCCAAGTAAAAACTAAATATTCCATTGTTTCTATTTTTCTTGATTTTATAGGATTCAGAAAATTGAACTAGGTACTCATTCTCTCCCTTATTATCCAAACACAAAATAATTTAGGTGCCTGACTACCATTATTTAAGAATCCTCCTCCCTTAAAGATGAGAGACACACAACTTCATATTCAAATGGTAAACATCTGTCTAAGAGACCCATCAGTATTTCAATGTCAAACACTTAAAAGGTTTATACACTCACCTCCTAAAAGTCAGGTACCAGAACACATGATCTAGCTAACTAGTAAATCCTTTCCAGTTCAACCAATAGGTAGCATCATCCTATCACAAAAACCAGTGTGTACACAAGATGTTAACAGTATAGATTCATACAAAATGCTTATGGAAAACAAAAAGGATGGGAGGAGAGAAAGAAAGACATAAGAAAGAAAACTTCTAGAAGGCAAATAGAAGAAGAACCTGATTACAAAGCTCAGTAGCACTTTAGCATGCTAATACCAAATGCCAAGCACGCCTTTGTATTCTCTGTCCTGAACATATGAGAAGGTACTGCAATCAATCACCCAACCAGTGGGCCTGCCTTCTCAAGATTCCCAGGGACTGGCATGTGCATTTTAAAAAAAGTGGGATTTGTGTTCACTGACTTCCCTTTCTTTCTTCCTCAACTAATTTTTCATCATTTGAGTACTTCTATCTTTACCCAACTTCTTCCTTCCTACCTCAGGGAGAAACAAAGAGGCTCATTTCCAAGGTCATGACTCCATCCCTTCTCTTCTCTTCTCATGGTCCAAATGTAAACAAGCATAGATATGAATGTGTGTCGCTGCATGTATCCCTGTTCACATCATGTTACTATACTAAACACACATGACTGCAACTTGTCTTATTTTCTTTCTGTGTAAAACCTTGAAAACTGTTCCATACCAGGACATATCGATACAACTCATACTTTTATAAATGGAAATATTCTACTGTATGGATGTGTAATTTCCTTAACTGATTTTCTGTCATTTGCTACTATATACTATAATTGTTATTTATAATTAAATTATTTTTATTCCCATGCATTTATATACAAATATATAAGTGCAATGGTATGTGGACACACAGAGTGACAGTGTTGAACCAATTTAACAACAAATTCAACTTTTGAATGGGATACCATGTTAAATGCCTCTCAGCACAAGAGGCATGGGAAAGCTGGCAAAGATGAAAGAAAGAAAATGTTTTAGCAGTTCTCAAGCCTGTTAATTCTTTAACAACTCCAATAGCTCAGATCCTATTCTTAGGATGAGCATGCTAACAAAGATTCTACATCTTTCCGTGGCTGGTCAGTTCTGGAACGAATCGGTACTCTCTATTTTGAGTGCTGTGAATGGGATCTCCTCCCTTTGAAAGTGAACAAAAATAATGTTCTCACTCAGTTATATTTGCTGGAGGGTTAGTATCTCTTCAGGCACACTCAGAGCCAAAGTAAACAAATAAATTAAATCTAAAATAGAGTGAAGGGGTAACAGTAGGGCCCTTTCAGACATGGATGGGAAAATAAATCTCCCATGTGAGAGGATTTAAAATTGTCTTCAAAGTCTCCTCTGCTAGTCTTAGCACCCAAACAATCCTACCCTTTTTGTTCTGCCTTTCATCTTATGGTTTCTTTAAAAAGCAACATGTGTTTAGTCAATATATAGGATTATTCACGTATCAGTCAGGAGCACTGTCTAGCAAACTGAATACTGGCAGTTAGGTACACGAGCATTTTGGGTCACAACTTCCGTGTTCCTTAAATCAAAGATAACAGAGTTGCTCCCCAGATTGGGGCAGAGAAAGCTCTGCAACCTGGGCCCCCTCATCACATCCCCTGTCTTGTTGACATGATATCATGGTGAAGCTGTGTTCCTGTTTATGGCTCAGAAAAGTAGTTGTTTATAGAACCCGTTCAATGCCCTATTCATCCCCAGAAGTTAAGTGTGTTGAAATTAAAAGGCTGTGCTTGAATTTGATAACTAAAATGACAGAGGACAGAAGGTCTAAACAGCTTTAGCTGAGGCCCTTATAAGAGGCCTTAAAACTCAAACATCACCTCTGACATTCTTCCTGTTTCTACCAAAAATAGATGGCAAGGTTGAACTTCACTGAAACAACTGTTTCTGGCTAGGATCAGTGTCACTGACAAACAAAACCACACAGAACAGAAGGCTCCCTGGCCTGATCTCATCCCTGCTTCTCTTGGAGACCTTCCATCCCCATGACAAGAAGAAAGGGGGAGAACAACTCCCCGTCCAGAGTGAACCACAAGGATTTACACCAGACCCCTTTGGGGCCACAACAGCATGGCACAGACAAGTTCAGATCCACAAACCACTGCTACGTTACAAGAAAATCTTGAGTTCTAAGTCATCGGTTTAAGAAACACATAGGACAGTTCACGTTTCTTGATCAGCTTATATCCTACTTCCAAATCAATCAATCAATTCCAAATACCCTTAACTCATTCACCTACACACATTGATAAAGAGCCTTCCTATTGGGTCACTCTGCCTACTGCAGAACATGGGCTGAGCCCCGCACCTCAGCAGCCTGGACCTTTGAAAAGGAAGATGCTTTTCTGTCTTGGTCGCAATTATCCTTTGTTTCAAATTGCAAATCACCCTCTCTTGTTCTAAGCTCTAACTTGCCCAGGTCCCGCAAAGTCTGCACTCAGAAATTCTCCCCTGCCCAGGGTGACAAGCTCCCTTGAGCATCCATCCTTACCATTTCTCCATTACTCTCCTCCCCTTGATGCCCCCACCAAACCCTGGCCCCACTACCATTTCTAAATAGCTGACTCTGGGTCTCCCCTCTATGCTTCCGTTTCTTCTTTAAGAAATTCAACTACGCTTCTTTCTCTCTAGTTCTCTCCACATGGCCACTGGTCCTACTTGACCTTTAGAACTTGGCAGTTCTCTAACCCCCACAGAACTCTTCTCCCCAGCTTTAGCCATCCTGAGGAGCAGGCAGTTAACGGGGAAGTCTAAACACAAGCCTACTGGTCTTTTCCTCCTACAGAATCGCAATGGCCCGAAGTCCAGATCGATAGGATGTCAAAGCCACCCAAAGTTCCCCTGCAGCCCTGCTCACTACTCTTCAGGGAGAAATGTGAGGTAGCTACAGCCTTCTTTGTTTAAGGGGCAACTTTATGCATAAGGGGCCTCGCCAAGGGTACTATTTGTGGAAACTGTTACTGCCTCGATTTCAAACCAAACACACCCCGGCGTGGGAAATGGACTAGAGACTGGTTTTCTGCTGTCCAAGCAAGACTGCTGTACTTAACAAACACGTATCTAGAACCTAAACCAAATGCCACGTGTTTCTGTCGCCTTGAGGGGCCGAATACCACAAACCTAGCCCTGGTTCAGGGAAGCTGTGACATTGATTCAGGCCGTCTTTAATGAATTCTGCCCTCACCTCTCTGAGCCCCGTTCTTCTCTGTACCACTTCCTGGGGCCTATCACCTAGCCCATTCCTATTCACACCCATCTTAAGGTAATAACAACCTAGCAGAGGATTTCCACGCAGGCTGTGGAAGACCAGGCGGGGGAAGTGGAGAAAGAAGCTGATAAACTGCCTATTCCACTTCACACCAGCTGAGAGGGAGGTTTCACTCTTCTGCTTTCTCCCTTTCAGACTCCGCTGAAAGGGAGAACTACCCCTACTCCCTGAGAAACGCTTGGGAATGACAGAGCCGGGCAGACAACACTAGATGGAACCTGAATAGTACCTAGGGCATTACTACAGAAGCAACCCCTCTTCTATGCTCTTATCCTAAATCACCCTTCCTCGGAGAGCTTACCAGTCACTGAAACCACAGCATTTATAGGTGGTTTTCATGGTTTGCCTCCCCCACTAGACTGTATGGTCCACAAGGACTGAACCTGCAGCTGGTTTTACACCACGGAATCCCCATGCCTGGAATATGGCTGGCACACCAAGGCCCCCAGTAGACAGTGATGGGATGAAGGAATCAATCTGGTCACAGTCATCTCCCCTTTCATGGATCTGCAGCTAATGTCTAATGAGACACTGCCATGATTTAAACTGGGAAAACCATTCCTTAAACCAAACTTCCACTCCAAATTCCCACCTCCTCATCTCCTTGAATGCTGAGATGGGGTGGGGGGGTAGGGGAGGCCAGGGAGCAGGAGGCATAGAAAGAGGAAGGAGAGGAAGATGACAAAGAGAGGAAGGAATAAAGCACCCAAAGCAAAATGTAGATAGTGTTCCATTTTCCTGATATTTTCTGTCTGTTCTCTAATACACATGAAAGAGGATTCTTAATTATATAATAATTATCCTGTGTGACTAAAAAAGGGCCAGGGCAGAGTAGGTGCTCAACAAATCCCACTGAAGGAACCAATGAATAAATACATGAATTACTAAAAATTTGACAGTAAGGTAAATAAACAATAGCAGATTTTACTACCATGGGTCTCTCCTCAGTTTTCAGGTTAAAAACAACTACTCATTAAATCGTTTTAAAGGCACAAAAATGGTTTACCAGTAGCTGAAATTCTTATCTGCTTCTGACTGACTATTCCTGATGTAAAGGTATGAAGGCTGTAACTTAAGAAGGCACCATCCTAGGCTGATGTTAAGCATTCACTTTCTAATATAATAAACAATACACTATATCATAAAGTGAACGCCAATCATTGTCACTCATATGTCACTTGAGATCTGAATGGCATATTTGAGAGTATTCTGATAACCTAGAAATTCATGGAAATTATGCAAAATCAGTTTAATAAGATTTAAAATCTTGAGGCGATTGCTCTAATTAAGCACCAAAACAACAAATCCAAATGCTTTTGAAATTTAAGGCCAAGTGCCTTGGGTTTCTAAATGATTCCAAACGACATGTCTCGTACTTTGTTTATGGAGACTCCAGATCACTGTACAAATCGATTAGGGCAACAAGACAGTAGATATTTCAAAAGAGATCCGTCATCTCCCTGACCAAAGAAATGCACTCACATTTACTACAAACATAAAATTTTCTCTATTAAGTCATTCATAAAGAAGTAATAAAACCATGCAGTACAAAATATAACAATATCAAACATGATCTACATTAAAAGAAAAGAAAATAAGAAAGAAGACATGCTAACCTGGAACATTATAGCTTCAGTATATAATCCAACAAATTTCCTACTCCACTGTCTAGCACTTACCACTATCAGAAACTATTCACCTTTCACGTGCATTATTTAAATCTCACCACTTCACTGCTGAGGAACCCGGAACAGTTCTCCACAGCTTCTGCAAAATCAGACCTACATTCCATAACCCTCCCTTATTTTGTCCCCAACTTCATTCACCTTTTCATCATCTTCTATCATTCTCTCAAATAACATTAAAGATAAAAGCAGCTCACATCAATTTAATAACCACTAATTGTCATGAGCTATACTGGGCGGTTAGCCAATGTTTTCCTATATACTCTCAACCTTGCCACTAAATGGATATTATAGTACCTTTCTTACAGGTAAAGATATTGAGACGTGGAGAAGTCAGGTAAATCGCCTAAATTACCATCAGCAACTAGGAGAGCTAGAGTTTGAACTCAGATGTGTCTGACTAATGATTAATGGAATCCAAGCTGAGTATGGTGATGAGTGAAGCCTAAAAAGAATCAAGAGACCAGAAGAATGAAGTGGGAATAAGAGATAATACCGATGACTTTTAAGAGTAGATTTCAAGGGTGTAAGGAAGTAAGAGAGGTAGAAGGACTGAGGCTATGTTTGATTTTATGAGATTTTAGAATTAAGGATTCCCAAGGGTAGCATGACTTGGCCACGGATATACATGGCCAAGTGGAATAAAGGTCAAAAGTCAATAAGGTGAGAATTATAGTTGCCTAGAATGAGGGTAACACCTAGAGTACAAAAAAAGACTAGAGAAAAGTTCCCTTCAAATGCTGGTGTACGCTGTGAAGACTAATACTAACATCTATGAGGATGTGCCTGCTACAGGAGTCAGAAAATTATGGAATTATTAACAGGAACATTTTTTTAAAATATTTTATTTATTTGAGAGAGACAGTGAGAGAGAGCATGAACGACGAGAAGGTCAGAGAGAGAAACAGACTCCCTGTGGAGCTGGGAGCCCGATGCGGGACTCGATCCCGGCACTCCGGGATCATGACCTGAGCCGAAGGCAGTGGTCCAACCAACTGAGCCACCCAGGCGTCCCAACAGGAACATTTTTTTAAAGTAAGCGGAAGAGTAATGATACACAAGTGGCTCCACTGAAACAAGAGACTTCCAGTATTGCTTCAAGAATCAGAGTGTACACTCTGGTGCTAGAAGGTTTTCTACACTGATATAGAAGGTAATGTACCCTCTACTTTTCCATGCACATATAAAATGAAATTTAAAGTGAGGGTGAATCACAGGCAAGAAAGATTTTTCCCATTCCCTAACTTTCTTTAAAATGCAAGATGCCTGGTGTTTGCACACAGTTCTATCTATGCATACAGAATGTGATGGAATTTGGCACAGCCACAAATAGAGAGCTTAGGAAGGACACCAAGAGAAGCATATGCATTGTTCTTGTAATATAATACTGCCCTTCTTTCAACTCTCCCACTTAGAGCCTCACACATAATTTACAATGATTCTGCAGGGGCAGAGTATTTCAATATAATGAAATATAACTAAATAACTCGGGAGCAAACCACATCATTCAGTGAGGCTATATCCCATCCCTAGTGTAATGATGTAAGTTGCCTTTTGGACTGAAAATGACAAAAGACACAATGCTTTCTGAAAATTTCTCTCTCGTCATTATGAAACATATTTTTCCTAGTACTCATCTCCCACACAGAACTCGGTTCCTATAACATTCAAAATTTCTTGTAAGTGTTATTACTTAGTCCAAAAAGTTGCGAAGCACAGGGCATTTTTCCATCCATTATGATATAAGCCCACAAACTCCCTAAGCAAGTAACTAAATTTCACCAGAGCGTATTCAGGAATAATGCCAGGCATCTGGTCTCTATTAGGGTCCTAGAACTCCGGTCCTAGAGCTCTGCACCAGAGCTCCCCCAGACACCGGCCAAAGGTAGAAGGGGAAGAGAAAGATGTGGGGGATGAACACAAGGGGAGGTATAGTAGAGCAGACACAAAGACTACAAATAAAGGAAACCTGAATTATCAACAGAAAATATCTGCTAGAACTCTCAATGGGTCATGAAACCCAACAGTTAGGGATAGTCATGAAACAGTGTAATGCAGAATAACTGTACAATATAATCCACAGCAATATAATATGGAAGAGCCTCATTAGCATGAATTCAGTGCGTACTTTTAGCTAAATGAGGCATAGTAGTAAAGCATTATTTCACAGGCCATGCCTTCACTTACAACAATTTCACAATTCGAAACTTAAATCTCAAAAAATGGCAGCAGAAATGGTTAATTCTTTCAGCATAGGGGTAGATTCTAGCATACGGTTTTGACTGTATGTGACAGTGACACAGAACTACAGTGACTTATGCTGATGTTTATTTCCCTCTCATCTAAATGTATGGCAGCTCTAGTCTACAAAATGGTCAATGACCAAGGCTCCTTCTCCCTAGTTCTGCCACTCCTATGTCATCACTCTCCTCCACGTGGCCCAACATGACTCATAACCATCTTCACATTCTAGCCAGCAGCAAGGGAGCAGGAAGAGAGGTAGGAGGGTATATGGTCTCCCTTTAAAAGGCATGACCTAGGAGCTGCAAACCTCACTTCTAGTAATAACCAATTAGTCAGAACTTACTCATAGGGCTACATCAGCTCCATAAGAGACCCCAAAACACTCTCTACTGTGAGTCGATCACAATGGAGGAATATATTATAATAAGGAGTCAAATAAATCTTGGGTTAATTACTTACCCTCAATATAGATGATGGTGGAAACTACAAAATGACTTCCATTGGACAGAAATGCAGTTTCACTGAGTGAATTAAGCCAAATCAGATCATCTTTCCTTTAAGGAGACAATTTTGATACATGCCAAGATATATTAAAGATAGGATTTTGTGAAACACTAAATATTTTTTAAAACACCAGAATGAATATTTTTTGCATTTTAGTCTCAAATATTTTTACCATAGAGTGATAAATAATAAATACGTATGTATCAACAGTGGCAAAATACTCACTACCTTTAAGTGATAAATTTACGAGAGAGATGATTGTAAATGAATATAAGTGATGTATTTTAATAAGTAAACTAATCTGAACACAGATTAGTAGTTGATTTTTAAAGTAATCAGCAGATCTAAGGCATCTTACTTAGCCTTTAGTATAGAAAAGGTCAAAGGAAGTTTTACACAACTTTCTCTTGGCACATCTCAAAGTATCACCTACATCAGCAGTAATGAAGTAGTCTAAAAAGGTGAGAAAACATTTCAACCACAACGGAACAGAAGCTTCTAGGGAAATTCTGTGCCACATTTCTAGACCAGAAAATTTAACATGTATAACCTGCTGCAGTTAGTTTTAAGCTACAGTCTTTCTGAAAGTAAAAAACAATTTAAATAATAATTTTTTACCTTCTATTCCCATGTCATAACTGCTAAAAAGACACTTTAATATCCTCTAATGTAATGATAAAAATAATATCTTAAAATACCATTTTTATAAAGCTCATGAAATATGCATACTTCAGAAAATACAGATTACTTTTCCAGTCTGGTTTTACAGCTTATGGCAAAATAAACACTTTAGTATCAAACACAGGTGAAAGAAATGTAATGTATGCTGTTTATCTATATGGTTTTTCCACAGTGAAGGCAGAAGATCAACTCCTATACACAAAACTGCAGCAATCTTTAGGATATGGAAGATTTCCTTTTAAAGTCAATTTTTTCCATGTCCTTCTCCTCTACTTCTGTTGGAATGAGACTTCATATCAGTAATTCCTAGCCCTGCGTCACTTCACAATTCTCCCAGTTCTCTTTAGGATGTACCAAAACTCTAAAAAAAAATCCTTTGAAAGTTAATTAACATTTACTTTAACTTGAAGTTCTCTATTATGGGGTGCCTGGGTGGCTCAGTAAGTTAAGTGTCTGACTTCCACCCATGTCTTGATATCGAGATCCTGGGATTGAGCCCCACATTGGGCTCTGGGGGAGTCTGCTTCTCACACTCTCCTTCAGTCCCTCCCCACCCCATTCGTGCTCTCTCTCTCAAATAAATAAATAAAATCTTAAAAAAAAAAAAAGATAAAATTCCCTATCACTTCATCTGGCATATCACCACAATTTTTAGAAAATACATTATTATAATTTTGGAAACATCTCTTCATATTGCTAACTGTCCCTCTACAAGAGAAATTCTTGCTACTGCAAGAATTACGAGAAGTGGAATAATTCATTACTACTGAAAACCAAGTTCAGTATAGTTCTGATAATATTTGAAGTGCTATTTTCAAATACTGACTTTATTAACTTTAAGAGATATCTCATTTTATATGTAATTAGCACAAATGTAAACCCAAGAACCCCAACAATCAGGTATGTTTGCCTTGACTCCACTTTCACCTAAACACTTACCTGGGAATTCTACTGCTTTAGATCTTAAGAAATAAATAGATGGGGTGGCTGGGTGGCTCAGTCAGCTAAGTGTCCAACTCCTGATTTCAGCTCAAGTCAGTATCTCAGGGTCGTAAGATCAAGTCCCAAGTCAGGCTCTGCACTCGGAGTGGCACCTGCTTGGGATTCTCTCTCTCCCTCTCCCTACCTCTCCCTCTCCCTCCCTCTCGCTCTCTTTCTCCCCCTCTCTAAAAAAAAGAGAGAGAGAGAGAGAGCAAGAGCAACAGTGTACAGTCATAATCTGTACTTTCTACCCCTCCCCCATAAGCATTGCTGTCAACATGAAAACAACTTATGAGACTGTCTATGGTATATAACCACTTGATAAATCCTGGAGAACCATGATGGGAAAAGTCTTCCTTTTTTTTTTTTTTTAAGATTTTATTTACTTATTTGACAGAGAAATCACAAGTAGGCAGAAGGGTAGGCAGGGTTGGGGGGGTGGGGAGAGGCAGGCTCCCTGCTGTGCAGAGAGCTGGATGCGGGGCTCAATCCCAGGACCCTGAGATCATGACCTGAGCCAGAGGCAAAGGCTTAATGCATGGAGCCACCCAGGCGCCCCATGGGAAAAGTCTTCTTATAAAGCCACTGAATAGGTGTTCAAAATTGCCTAATAAGGCTGTCCCTTGTTTATATGACAGATGTTTCTTTAGATCCTTAAACCTCATTTCCTGGAGGAAGCAACAGTGCCTATCAAAGGCTTTTCCTCTGTATGTAATACTTTCCCCTGAGTCAGTAATACAAGAATCTGAATATTTTTCTTCTGTGAGGAAAAGTAACTTTGATTCAGGATCAACCTTGTGAAGTATCATATCATAATACGAAATATCAATCAGATTTTGTTATTAGAGACAGAAGAGAGATGAGAACTACTTGTTATTTTTTTTCCTTTAAAGAACCACCTCTGTCACTAATAGTTTGTTATATATATTTTTTAAATTCTGCAGTTTTTAGATTATGTTTTAAAGTTGAAGTTATAAGATAGGAAAATATCTGATTATACAATCTCAGAGACAAAACCAGTTTAGGGTGTGAAAATGACACATACCTTCTTATCTCATGAGCCTAATAGGAGGTACAATGCCTACTGCAACTTCAATCAGGGCACAAGGAGGAAAACTCACCAAAATTAAAGGTCAAACTCTTTTTTCAAAAGTTGGTCAATTCTCTGAGGTGTTAACTGAGTTCCCATTGTGCATATGCACATGGTTTAGGATAAAGCATTTAAAAAAATGAAACATCAAAAACACAAATCAGCAATACCAAACTTCAAAATAAACAACTAACAGGTGAAATATCCAAAAATGCAAAACTGTCATTTAAATACGAAATTGTGGCATACTATCAGGGTGACATCCTTTTTTCCCTCAATATATACTCTCCTCCGTGCATCAGAAACATAAACTGACTCATAGTAGAAAATTCAGAGGAGCAAAAGAGAAAAAGTCTAAAAAAGGAAATCCTAATTCCCATATTCCCACCCTTCTGAATGCGCAAAATCACAAACCCTAACACAATACGCTTTCACATACTCCTAAGCTAGGTGGCTACTCTCTACTCCTTTCAAAGATCTTCCATTGTACCCTCTCCCTACCTATACCTAACTGCTATTCAACCCTGAAGCATCATCTCATACATAATTCCCCAGCAGACATCTCCCCTGACCCCCAGGTGGGCTCAGGTGCCCTCCTCTGTGAGTCCTCAGGACCCCAAGTTTCATCAACTGGCTATAGGACATCCAAAGAACCAAGACAGACTCTGTTTCCATACAACCAACCACAGTGTTTTAGCAAATAGTAAAAGCTCAGAAAACTCAATTTCTAGCACTTAATTACTGAGAAAATATATTAAGAATAAGAACCTCAAATATATCTTGAAAGAAAAGTGACATAATTGGGGAAAAGAAGAAAGCATCAGCAAACATTCAAAATACTAATTGAGTGGTCAAAGAAGACTCATTAAAGGAGGTGATATGTACACTTAGATCTTTGTCCCAACCCCTAAAAATGTAAAGAGTGAGGAGAGAGGGGAAGAGCTTTTTAGGAGAGGAAAGGTATTTGAAAAGGCCACAAAGTAGTAAAGATCTTGGTACAATTCAGAAATTGAAATTAGACAAGTAAGGCTAAAGTTTAAAGGTTATTTGAAAAAAAGTGAAAAAGTAAAATGGTAATTCTGAAAATTATTTCAAATTAAGGGAACTAAATAAACAAAACTATATGGAGAGAATACTGTAGTATGAAATACTGAGTAATAGATGGAGGTAGAGAATATAGTTCAGAAAAGCAGGGCGAAGCCAAAAAGCTAGTCAAAGTGGTTTCAGGTTGATAGAACTGGAAATAAAGAATCATTTAAAAACTGTTATAATAATAATCACATATGATATAATTTTTAAAACAAAAGATGGCAATTCATTTAGGAAGGTAATAAGTAATACCTAAATATTGTTCACCTGCTTCATGAAGAGAGATATATATCAAAGATCCATGCATTTAATATATTCATAATATTATGTTCATTAACTTAAGAGTTAGAACTAAGAAGCTGCCCAATAACACCTTTGCTATAGGGATTTTTGAAATTTTACTTTACCTTGCATGAAGAAAAAGATTATATGGATTCACAGGATTTCAATTTCATATTTCTCAGTAAAACTTTTAAATGCGCTAATCTGAACCAGTAAAGAACAACAAACAAATATGTGAAAAGTGGTTTCACTTGTAATTCTGATGTTTCTGTGCTATTTACTTCTATGCTAAAACAGATTCTAGACACTGGTTCTAATTATGGATCAACAGGCAAAAAAGTGATGCATGTGGCCTCAAGATCCTTTTCATCCTCTCCACAATGTCATATGAAAATAAAATCCTCCAATGATTAAAAGAAATATCTCTGGACCATACAAGATTAGTAAGCCCAATTTAATTAAATTTCTCTGGCTCAATAACTACTAAATTTCTCTTTCCATCCCAGAAAGAAAACAAAAGTGAATAGAACAAAAACACTAACAGCTTCTGTCTGTATATAGGTTGAAGAATGCCTGCCAAGTTCCAGGATGTTCCTTAAATAGCATACAGCTTGAGATTAGCATACACGCAGCCTCGTGCCAGTCAGATGTGCTTCCTGTGGACCTACTGTGTGTAGGGTTTGGAGTAGGCGCTGGGGAGAAATGGTGAAGAAAATTAAGATTATATAGACTACAGCAGAATCTGGAGAGAAGAGAACAGAGTACTGTAGAGAAAATAAAGCGCAGAATCACTTAGAGTGGTGGGTCAAGGAAAGCTCTTCTGAGGAACTGACATTGAAACTATGACCCGAAGGGATGAGCAAGAGTGAAAGAGCTTAAAAAGCTTCCAGGCAGGTGAAGCTGCAGATGTGGGGGTCCTGAAAGCCTGAAAAACGAGGGGTTGAAGCAAAGACTTGAGGAAGACTGTCTTGAGATGAGGCTGGAAAGGAAGAGAAGGGAGAAACAGAAATGATAAACCACTCATATGAATAAATGGTGTTTTTTTGGTTGTGTTTTGACTCCAGGTTCTAGCCATCACGGCTTCCACTCAGATCAACAATATGGCCTTGGTCAAGGAGAAGAGATTTTGAGGCTTGCAAATAAAAATGACTCATTTGCATTCACGGTCTGGACAGCATTCCAGAGGCTGGCTTCAAACAGAAGAAAGCACACTAAATACCTTGTTCTGGGTCAAACGGGCTCATTAATTTCCATGACCAGTTAGTTAAACCTTAACGTAAAAGTTGCTCATTTTTATGTTTTTTTGGTTTTTTTTTTGCAATTCATGGGGCTTTCGAGCAATTGGTAGGGTATTTTCGTTCTGCTTGTGATCACTTTCATTTTCTGAAAAAGAAACACTGTTAAGATTTGTTTTTAGTAGCCAGAGGAGGTGTTATCATAAGTGTCCGATTTTAATTCTGATTCGACAAAAAAAAGGAAGACACATTCTTAGGCATTTTCCTTAAAATTCAAATAATTTTATTAGTCACAGAAATTTCAAAAATCAAATCTGCTCTCTTAAACCTAGTGATATCAATAATGAATAATTTTGAGATATGGCTTTTTTATTTTTAGTCCTGGAATAGCATAAATTATAAAACAAAAATTCTGAGCTTTATATAATAGTTTCCTCTAGAACAGTTAAACAATCACTAAAGGCTGGTATTCTAAAGGAATTAGAACCTGAAAATTATGTAAAACCTTTAATTTAAAAAAAAAAAAACGGAAAGTCATTCTTTTTCTAGATCTTAAGATTTCCAGGTCCAGAATAAATGGACCTTCTCAAATCATCCATTAAGTAGCCCCTCTCTGTTTCACTACTGATGTTTTTGTTTTTTTGTTTGGTTTTTATTACAAATGATAATTAACTCTACTCCTTAAAAACTGTATCAATCAAAACTTCCCAGTTGTAGATTAAAATGAGGTGAGTAATTCGAAAACAAATTGTTAAGGACTGGGGTCATTCTGATAATAAAAGAACAGATTACATGGGGAAGATCTAACCCAAATAAGAATGTCATGACTGTGTACTTTTTTTACCCTATTGACATCATCTGGAGAAATAGTTCTTAAAATTCTGTAATGTACAAGTGGTATAACAGATTTCCTAATGATAATTTTCTAGGGCTTCTCTCAGAATCTAAGAAACTACTTCTTTTTTTTTTTTTTTTTTTAAAGATTTTATTTATTTATTTGACAGAGAGAGAGATCACAAGTAGGCAGAGAGGCAGGCAGAGAGAGAGGAGGAAGCAGGCTCCCTGTGGAGCAGAGATCCCGATGCGGGGCTCGATCCCAGGACCCTGAGATCATGACCTGAGCCAAAGGCAGCGGCTTAATCCACTGAGCCACCCAGGCGCCCCTAAGAAACTACTTCTTATACAATTGTACACAGTAGGTGGTATTGTTCCTACAAAACAACGCTAAGTGCTACTTAAACAAAAAAGCTGAAGGAAACAAACACATTCCTAGTAATTGAAGAGAATTCAGAAGATTAATAAAACTAACTAAGGAGGGGAAAGAATTACATAATATTGATATCATATTGCATTTAGAACAAATTTTAGCACAAAATTCACTACGTACATTGATTACAAACCCAAAATGAAAAAAGAAACAAAAGGACTCACTCATGTTAAAAAAGACAAAAACAAAAACAAAACACATAATGTCCACAGGCCTTTCTCAAAACTGCAATGTTCTCTTCTCCAAGTTTATAACATATAAGAAAGGGACTTTTCAACTTTATTACTACCATATTATGACACACTCTGCTCTTCAGAAATGCTATAATCTTGAGGGGGAAAAGAATCATCTATAGAACTTTTCATTGTAAGTTTTTTTGTTCACCAGTTAAACTATGAGCACATGCTATCCCCAGAGCTGGTAACTGTACAAACTATGCAACATTTTGCAGTTCAAGAACAGTCTGCCTTTTGTGTATATCACTTACTAACCTCCATGAACTATGTATGGCAACAGTCATATTTCAAGGCTCTTTATTTGTATTTTAATGGTGAGAACCAGCTGTTTTTTTAAGAACTTCATATTATTTGTAGAGATGAGAAGAAATACATAATTTTACAAAGAAAAACCCAAGAAGGCTTCACATGTGAATTTATTTGCCTATACTGTGAATAGTTCTAAAACTAGTTTCTATCTGGGGAAAAAAAAAGAAAAGAAAAAAAGATAAAAGAAAAAGAAAAAGGAAAAACAAACAGCGACTTTGAACATATTTCACAGAAATTCTTTTAGAAAACTGATGAACTGAATTTTGAATTACGTGTAACAACTATTACCTCACAGTGGAGAAAACCTCCGGTAGAGCTGTGGGAAAATTAAAAATAATCACCACAGAGAAAAACAAAAATGAGCTTACTAAAAAGGAAAGATATCAGAAGAAAATTTTCAATCTTCAAACCAAACACACTTGATTCTGAGCTCCAATGAGAAGTTTCAAACAATACTTAAAGTTAAGAAGAAAATTAGTTTTGCTCTAAGATACACTGGGACCCAGTAAACTTTTTACACTCTTAAAAATATAATCTACCAGATCCAGACCAACTTTCAGCCACATGAAGTAGATTGCTGGTCTACTAAAACACATGGTATACATTCTGCTTTAGTCCAAGCTTCAGTGACCTGCAGTGAATTGGAAACTTCCTAAAATAACATCTAATTAAAATTCTTTAAAGTAGTTTGAGAATGTAATACAGCAAATAAAGTCCTACTCTTAACCTTGTTTACATGCCATCTGTCTCTCTCTTAAATGTCAAGTACTGAAAATGCTAAAATTATTCTAGTTATTTTAATTCCACATAAATGACAGTTTACGGTAAACGCATACAGGGAAAAATTTAACTTGCTGCTGGAATAATGTCACGTATATAGCAGAGAAAACAAAGAGCAGTTACATAATGGAAAGTTATCAGGGATGCAAGACAATTTTGCTGCTCTCTAAATGTAATGGCTACCCTGCGTGATGAAAGGAAAACATTTCGCTGTGTCTCATCCTCAGGCTTTACTCCCTCACCTTAGAGTCATGGAAAAGAGGTACCAAAGGCATCATGTTGCATTACTCCATGCAGGGCATTTCTCTTAGAACATAGTAAAAGGGTCAAGACGTCTCTGCCTAGACCACCTTCTCTTTAAAAAATGGTTCCTGAAATCAGAAGACCCATTCAAATCAATTTCAGGAGTTCCAGCTTCTCCTTCAGACAAAGACATCCTCATCCCTGATCGACACAATCTATTGTGCTTGTAGGTGTCTAAAACCACCTCCCAGAAAATGAGATGTGGATTTAGGTGCATTCTCACTCATGACACACTAAATAAAATTAAATTTAATTATGTACGAAGAACTATCAAGATAAATTGAAAAGGACAACTCAAGGAAGTTCCCAAACTGGTCTGGGAAAATACCATGAATCTATCACAAAGGCACTGTGAAACAACAACAAAAAAGGGTACACATCCTAAGAATCAGATTTTGTTACAGAAAGAGAAAAACTATTTGGCAAATATTTTTAGGGCAAGTTTCAGAACTAAAATATGGCCTAAGAAATGGATGGATCATAGCCAATCAAAATGCTAAAGTTGAGATTACTGACATCCCACACTAGATAACTTACAAAAACACACAAAACCACCCCCACCTTGGTATAGTGAGTCAAAACAAACTGCTGACAAACCCTAACAGCTATGTGAGGGGGCGCAACAATAACACACAGTGAGAACACACATGCCTCTGTTTTCCTTTCAAGTCTGCTTCTGAGTCTGCACGGTTGATGTAAGAGAACAGCAATTCCTTTCTTTAAAAGTCCTCTCTACAAATTCAGAATGTCTCAGATGTCCCTCGAGCTAGTATGCTTATGAAAAAAAGAAAGAAAAAGGCAGCATCTATGGCAGGAATACCAGATTCAACCATCCAAACTCGCCTTTGAAAAAGGAAAGAAAAAGAGGGGCACCTGAGTGGCTCAGTCTGTTGAGCATCTTCCTCTTGGTTTTGGCTCAGGTCATGATCTCACAGGTCATGAGATCGAGCTCCCCATCGGGCTCCATGCTCAGCAAAGAGTGTGCTTAAGATTCTCCCTCTCCCAGATGCCTGCGTGGCTCAGTTGGTTGAGCATCTGTCATGATCCCAGGGTTCTGGGATCGAGTCCCACACTGGGCTCCCTGCTCAGCGGGGATCCCACTTCTCTCACTGCCTGCTGTTCTCTCTGCTTGTGCGCTGCCTCTCTCTCTGTCAAAAAGATAAACAAGATCTTAAAAAAAAAAAAAAAGATTCTCCCTCTCCTTCTACCCCTCCCCCCTGCATGTTCTCTCTCTCTCTCAAATTAACAAACGAAATCTTTTTCAAAAAGTAAAATAAAAGGAAAGAAAAAGAGATGACAAATAAATATAGAAACATTTTAGCTAAAATCTGAAAATTAATTTTCAAGTTTGAAAATCCTTGTATGTATCAGAGAATTCCATCCATGAGAACACAAGATGACTGGCACAGAAAGACTTCTTCAATTGCTGCCCATGTACTGAGACACTCTCTGAAGAGCCGTGAAACGATGTTAACCACCGCTTGCTGCACAGCAAGCTATGAAGAGGATGAAGAATGACTCCTGGCAAGATACATGACAAATGAAACTGGACCATTCATGTCGAAAGCATAGATTTTGGGAGGATTCCCCAGTTGCTGAAAGTCCTGTGTTTTCAGAGTCATATATACAACATAGAACAGAAACAAAACAGTCTTTGAAGAAATGTGAAAATCAGAATAAGAGGAAGTGAAAACACTCATAAGAGCTCAGATGGAGAACTAATAAGTCAATAGGAAAGCCATGAAACAATGCTTGTTGCCATGAGCAGTTTGTGGGAATGGGCAGAATAGTGAAGATGTGGGTTTTAAGGGTTTTATCTTAGAGGTGATAAGGGTAGCTACAAGGTCACTTCATTAAAGAAGTGCTTCCCAAACTTTGTAATTTCACTAACTTTATCCAGAAAATGTCACTGCATTAAAGACATTTTGTGTACACACAGAATTAAAAAACCGTTTTAAAATACAAATAATCTACAATAAATAATAAGGGTGTGACTATGCTTATAGACATTTTTTCCTTCTAAAACCAATGACACTCATTGCTAAATCTGAAATTGATATTCAGAGCTCATCTACAAATTCTAAAAGCTAAGCCTCTGGACACTTCACTGGACACTTTCCAGTATGACATTTTCACTTTCTCCTGTTTCTGGGATCTTGTTGCCCATAGTCAAGAAATAAAGCAGAATTTTCACATAATCTTATAGTAATTCTAAAGCAATAATATATTTTATGAGCATCAGGGCACCTGGGTGGCTCAGTCATTTGAATGTCCAACTCCTAGTTTTGGCACAGGTCGTGATCTCAGTGGGATCAAGCTCCGTATCAGGCTCCACACTAGGGGGTAGTCTGCTTGAGATTCTCTGCCTCGCCTTCTGCCCCTCCCCCCATTCACATTCTCTCACTCTCTAAAATAAATAAATCCTTTAAAAAATAATATATATGTATTTTATGAGCATTTGCCAACAATGCAATACTGTTAAAGATTACATAGGAGAAGAAATTAGTTTTGCCTTAAAGATTAGATAATGAAATGTTCAAAATGATCTTTTTCACAAAAGATAGCAATATTTGGTAATATATATTGAAGTGTTACATGAAAGGCCTTGATAAAATGTCTACGGGAGAAGAGACATTTTGGCAAGTCATCAGAAAAAGCTGATGAGGGTGGGCACCAACTGGGGGCTTTAGCTATAATAATAGTAAGAAAGGATCTGCACAAACAGGGGATGAGGGAGAAAACGGCCGGATACAAAGTTGGCATGCCAAGGTAAATTCTCAGGGTAGTGAGCTGGCCAATCTGAAAAGAATGTAAAAAGATAATTTCAATCCTTCTTTTCCAATAAAATTCCTTCAAAGACCTTACCAAACTTCTCTCTCCTGGGACCCTTCAAAATGACATACAGCTGGGACTGGAGCCCCGCAGCTTCCCAAAGGAAGTGTAGTGAAGTGCAAAGAGCCCTGTCAGACCCAGGATCCACGTCCCCTGTGCCCTCTCAGGAGGCACTGGTAACTGCACACTAAAGATGACATACTTTCATCCAGGGAGAGTCAGGGAACAAGCACGACATCAGAAGCAGCAAGGGCACTTTTAAAAAACGTGGATACTCAGATGCCAGCTGGTAAGGACAGAGGTGCTGTCCGAAGTCAAAGACCTGCACTTTATCATTCTAGAAGATTAGGACACATCACCTGGTCCGTGGACTCTAGGGAAATTACTAGATATATCACTGCCAAACATATTAGTGACATATCTTGTGTTTTAAAAAAAAGAAAAGTTTAAATTTTATGCAGTTTAAAATTACACACCTCAGAATACTGACACAAGATAGGTGATGGGGGTCTCTAAGAACTTTAGCCACCCTCAATTATAGATGACCTGCAATTAATATTTTATTACCCTTACAAGATCACAAAGGCCAGCAGTTCATAAAGCATCATGGGCAGAAATGGGGAAAAAAGAAAAAGTGGAGAAATATTTCCTTTAAAAAATGTCAAGTTTGTAAGATGTGATAGGCGATTTATATCAGTCGTGCAGAGGTCAATAAACATTCTCACTGAAGACCCACATAATAAATATTTTCAGCTTTGTGGCCATATATTCTCTGTGGCAGCTACCCACTTCTGCCATTGTAGCCACAGAAAGGATACGTCCAAGTACTCCTGAAATCTTATTTACAGAAAGAGAAAAGGACTAGATTTGGCCCACAGGCTATAGTTGACCAAATACTAATAAAGTGGAAAAAAGTAATGTGATATAAATTACCAACTTCAAACTTCAGCTGCTTTATACAAACATAACTAAAGTATGTGCAGCATCTATAAAATGAGCTAACAATTTATTTTCAGGAAAAAAAATGAGGTAAATTTTCCAATTTCCCTAAAGGAAAAAAAAATATTTTGCTCATCTAGAAAGATTAAAAGCATAAAAAGTCACCGGCAGCACTTTTCTCTCTCTCAAGCAACATTCCTCATTCTCTCTCTCTCTCTCTCTCTCTCTCTCACACACACACACACACACACACACACACACAAGCATGTAAAATGAAGCTTTAAATAAACAATCCTGAATTTAACTAACAAATATAAGCTGTCTTATTAAAGCAAAAGTCACGGTTACTGACCATTTGACATACAGGATTAATACTGGTTTAATGAAGATGAGAGAACACCTCATTTTCACAAATATAAAATGTGCTAATTCTTCAAATGAGTTTTCCTGACACAAAGGTGAAAAGGTTTGCAATGCTGATACCCTTCGGATGCCAACAGCTGCAGGCTCACACATGCCAACTTGGTAATGAGACATCATTTAGAAATACATCACAAGTTAAAAAAAATAATAATAATACATCACATGTACATATATACAATTCTTGTCAAGTCATGTAACCTTCAAACAAGTTAGCTTCTCCAGATAGAAAAGGGAATTGGAATACTAACTACTCATCTCTGAGGTACAGTCATTGATGACAAAGATAAATAACATATTCCTTCTAAAACATAATTTCAATCTTCCTTACCACTAAAGCAAAGTATTTGCTTTAAATTATCTGTGTCTAAACCTAAGTTTACAGTAGTCAAAGTTTAAAAGAGGTACTACTCAATGAAAAAAGAAAAAAATGTTTTCTTTTAAAGGACAGTGAGTTTGAGAAGAAACTTAGTAATTTGTTCCTTGTTTGATTTTTAAATACTATTTTCCTACAAAGCTAGTAAGAACAGAAAAAGTTCACTCTAAAAAGTTTTCACTATTGTTTCCAGATGTCACAATTATTTCATATATATGAGATTCTTAAAATATTTGATATTTCATAAAACACAACTTATTACATATGGCAGAATCCAAGATTTTGATCTTACTAACAATCTGAAATAGTACCATAATATCTTATTCTTAAGTGAGATTCAAATTTTATAACTTAAGACACAATTATGGTTTCTAGGAAAGAAATGAACATGTATTTTTGGGATAAAATTCTCCATGGGTCTCTCACAGGTCTGCATGAATTTTGATCACAGATACTGACGCCCTTTAGTTGGGACTATCCTTTCAGAAACATCTATATGGCAAACAGCCTTGGAAGATAGCAACAGTGTCTCCTTCTGGAACAAAAACAAGATTACTATCCAATGTCTCTTCTAGTGCAAAGATTAGGCCAGTTTACCTGCCATTGTAGAAGACGCAGGTTCCTTAAGCTCAGGGTTCTTTCCTAATGCAACCCACTGGATGGACAACTGTCACCTGCCCTTTCTATGCCCCTGTAGGAGATGGGAGTCGGGGACCTGCACAAATGGTGATAGTCTGCCTAATGCTATAACTATGACTACTAAAAAGTCATTTTTCTCCAACCATTTTTGAGGCCTTTGTCAGCATTTATGAGGTGGGGCTGATTATCTTCAAAATTAGTTCCTGACAACATAATTTTAAAGCAATAAGTCCTGAAGGGGCACCTGGGTGGCTCAGTGGGTTAAGCCGCTGCCTTCGGCTCAGGTCATGATCTCAGGGTCCTAGGATCGAGTCCCGCATTGGGGCTCTCTGCTCAGCGGGGAGCCTGCTTCCCTTTCTCTCTGCCTGCTTCTCTGTCTACTTGTGATCTCTCTCTGTCAAATAACTAAATAAAATGTTTAAAAAAAAAAAAAGAAAGAAAGAAAGAAGTCCTGAAGTCAGGTTACACTATAAAATATGTTTAAATTAATTGTGTCCATGGATGCTGGGTTGTCTCTTTCAGCAGATACTGCAGACTGACTGAACACTCTTTCCCAATCCTTTTCTCCCTTGTCTTTCACTATATGAAAGAATGCTGCTATTTAAAATTATCAACAGACTAGCCACCTCTGTAGCAAGGGGAGACTTGGAGGCCTAAAAAGGCCTGAGAGAAATCTGCCAGAAGGAGCAAGTCAGGTGGAAAGCTTCCCAGCAGCTTTTCGATCTATGATAAAGAGAGGACAGACATATGTGGTGCTGCCCTGCCCTTCTTTCCTGTCTAGCCTTAACAAAGATGAAACCACAGCAGAAATTTTACAACCATGAAGTGACTAGAATGAGGACAAACCTAACTAAGGAAGGAGATTACAAAGTCAGAAAGACCTTGGGTCTCTGACAGCATTGTTGAGAAAAATATATCCCCACACTCGTAAACTACTATTGGTCAGGTTTTGTTATTTTTAGGCAAACACATTCTTAATTCATACAACTTACATATTTGGTTATGTTGAAAAAACATTTTCAAAATTTTACTGTCCAAAAACGAGTTTAATACTTCGGGCCAAGAACTGGCAAACTATAGCCCACAGCCAATTTACTCTACCACATGCTTTTATAAATAAAGTTTTATTAGAACATAGCCAAGCCAATTTATTTACATATGGTCTATGTCTGCTTTCCTACTGTAAAGGCATAGCTGAGTAGTTGCCAGAGATCATGTGGCAAAATCTAAAATATTTACTATCTAGTTTTATAGTTTGCTGACCCCTGGTCTAAACTATTCAACATGCCACTTGTAGAAATAATTATTCTTGTTTAAACTAAGATCCTTGAATTGATTCCCCAAAATCTTAATTTGAAATCCATACTTACAAAACTCCATATCTTAATATTAAAGACACAAAGTGGATGCGAAGTGTAGCCCTCTCTATGCCAACATTGAGCAGACCTCACACCTCTTTTTTTTTTTAATTTGCAATACAGATAACTTTGTAAACAGATTTAATGATGATGTAAGTCATAATCAACTATTTTAATTAATCCTCCAGAGTTTTTATCACAAAATAAAAGAGTAAAACAGGGATTCCTAATCAAGTGATAATCAGGGCTATTAATATTATAACCTTTAATTAAATATACAAATTTATAGCAATAATTTCTAAAGAGAGACAGATAACATTAAAATCAGTAAGAACGTTTGTTGTAATAAGGTACTTATAAATTCATTTATGTCAATACATATAAAAATACTGATGAAAGTGTAAGTCACACTATGTTTTTAATAGATGCATAAAATTAATCAAGAAATTAATTCACCATGCTTTTTATTATAAATCTGAAAAAAATTACAAAAACTATTTGACCTAGAGGTCTTTCAAAAAAAATGTTTTAAGTAGTTTTATTTGGCATTATCTTCAGTAGGAAAAAGTCTTCTATACTTCTCATGACATATACTCTAATGAGTTTCCATTTTCTTCTCCTGAGTATAAATTTTATACTACCATCTATTTGGTCACTGTTAAGGGTTAATTTGTGTCCCTTAAAAACATATACTGAAATCTTGGGGCACCCGGGTGGCTCAGTCGGTTGAGTGCCTGACTCCTGATTTTGTCTCAGTTATGATCTCAGCATCATGAGATGAAGCCCAAGGTTGGGCTTGCACTGGGTGCGGAGTCGGCTTGAAATTCCCTCTCCCCACCCTCTGCCCCTACATGCCCTGCCCCTCCACCCCATCTCTCTCTCTAGAAAACAAATCTTAGTTTCGAGTCTACATTAAATGTGAACTTATTTGGAAACAGGATCTTTATAGATGTAATAAAGTTAAGATGGGGTCATCAGGCTGTGCCCTGATCCAGTCTGACTGGCGTCCTTATAAGAAGAGGGAAATGGGGACACATACAGAGGGATGAGAACACCCTGTGAGGACTGAGGCAGAAATTAAAGTTGTGCTGCTAGAAGGCAAGGAAAGCCCGGAGCTGATGTAACTGAAAGGGTCCTAGAAACTTCTGCCCTAGGGCTGAAAGGAGTACAGCCATGCTGACACCTTGATTTCAGACTTCTGAGCTCCATTAGTGTGAGAGAATCAACTTCAATACCATAAACTGTTGTTCTAGCCACTCAGCCTGTAATATTTTTTATGGCAACCCTAGGAAACTAATATAGTCACATATGTTTGATTATGTAGGATTACATGATCACATGTTCACAGTTCAGTAATAAATCTATATATCTTTTCTTCAATGGTCCCCCCAAACCAAGCAGCCTTGACTCTATTATCTGAATCGCTGAGTACTTCTTGTAATTCCCTCATAGGTGTATCCTGCTATAATCAGCACACCTATAAACAACTGATATATAAATGCAAATTCGAACAAGAACTCATGTTCTAACAGTCAGCTTAATGAGACAAAAGATTAATATTAAAATGGATTTAGAAAACTGAGTATTTCTGAAGCACTTTATTTCAAAATAGTCAGACATGAGTACTATTTTATGACCTACCCAATTAGTGCTGGATGCTAATCTGTTTGGATTCCTAGAAACTCCTCTTTGTTAAATTACTGGGGGGGAAAAAAAGGCGCTTCTTGGGCTAGATTTCCAAGCATTCCTCAGGCTATATGATTATTACTGCAGCTTGTCTGTTTTATAAACAGACTTCAATTTAGTTTTTTAAGAAACTGCCAAAGGAGCTGTCTTTAACTAAATAACAAATCTGCTGCTTGAAAGACATCATTCATCAACCTTCTTTGTTGGGAGTATTGTTATTATGAAACTAAAAACAGGCATTCTTTCTTGAGTGCTTCTGGATTTTAATTACCAAATTTGAATGTCACCAGATATTTACTGAAAGGAAATCATCAATTTTAATAAGCTGCCTTAAGACGGAAAAACATAAAAGGTATTCAACCGTAAAGCCAAGTTCACTTGAGTCCTGTGAGCTGGCTTGCTATCTTATAATACAATACTTATTGCTCTCGGGAATTTGTAAACATTTAATAAACTCTAAACTGGAGGGAGAAAAAAAATTCTCCAATTATAAAATCAAAATATATGTGTATAATATATCATTTGATTTGGAAGGAACTTAAATAAATTGCAATAAAATTTTTAAAGGCTAATAAATCAGGAGTTATTTAGAAGCTGCTTGATATTAACATAGGGCAGGGAAAAAAATAGAATGAATTAAATGTAAACATTTTATTTAAAATTTAAAAACAATGAATTTAGTTTTAAATTATATTTAGTAACTCTTTGGATTTTAAAAATGTACTCCAAAGAAGAAATTGTTGGAAAAACCCCTTTCACTTTTCACTCACATGAAAACCAGTAAGAAAATTACTTTGTATCTACTTAGCAAAAGCAGCATAGATGTAGTAAGTCATAAAGTCCTTAACAGCCAAAGATTCTTCAAGCTCTCACCTGCCCACTCTAACAGACTCCCCTTGTTTAAATCTGAAAACATTTGTCTTTCTTGTGGTCTCTCATTTCACAAGTATGTTAAAAAATAAGCCCCTTCATTTCCAAACTTTAGAAAAGTGTATTCATATCTCTTAGATGTTTAAAAATAGAATGAAAGCATTCTTATCAAGACTAAATAAACTTTCTAGTCATTTATGATAAGTCAATCTCAGGAAGATGTTCAAGTTTTCTAAAAAAAATTCCATCTCCTACCTGGCAGACACTGCTACTCAAAGGGTTGACTACTATTTGTCCTCTCAATCCAAGTTACATATTATTTTAAAATATCAAAAATTAATCTTTCAATTCCTCTCACCTTTCATCAAAAAGAAAAAAATTCTTAGAATACAAATGTTGAAAAATTAAATGGCAACTGAATGTTTGTACTAAAGTACTTGTGTTCAAAAAATCAGTAACCTATTTTGATGTATTTAGAAATCATATTTTTCTACTTGCATCTTGTGCCTTGTCCTCATGAAATGCAAAAGCACTATAATTTCCACCACTGATAACAACAACAAAAAAAAAAAATGGAGAGAGAAATACAAAGACTAGGTTAATTTTTTTTAATGTCAGATTTTTCTTAAAAGAGTATAAACCATTCCCTCTCATGCATAAACAATAGATATTTCATAAAATATATGAATTATACTGTAGAAAATATTTATAAAGGAAGACATAACTTCCCTATGACTAATTCTCCTGAAAATGATTATTATAATTACAAAAACAGCAGTTTTACTAGAAACTACTACTGGATTTGAAAAATTATTTAATAGACTGATATAGCAACAGTAGCCTTTAGTTTGAAACAAACTGCATCTTTGTTGATGATGTTGAAATGTCTGAACCAAAAAATACTGTGGCCATCCAGAAAATAATTTAAAGACTGAAAAAACATAGATTGGAGTCAAGAAACCAACCAAGGCTACAAAGAACACTTAGAGCAGAAATGGCATCAGACCATTCAAAGTTACTTCTTTCCTTAGCTCCTTCTCACAACGTACAGATCTGCCTACGAGAAAATATAGAACTTAATGTGGCATTTTAAACAAGGCCATTAATCTGAGAATTCTCGTAATAATGAAAACTATTACGAGAAGCCCAAATTGTGCATACAGGTAGATCTCTTTACGATTAAACTGAAAAACCAGAAGGAATCTCATGACTACTTCCATGACCAATGCAATCAACTGAATTTGCATTTATACAAATTAAACATCTAAACTGATACATTATTATTTGGCCAAAGCCATGTTGGCATATGGGGTATGAAGAAAGCTAAGTAGTCTTGTTTGAAGTTTTGTGTTTTTGTTGCTCCTGTTGCGGTTGTTGCTGACACTTTTTCATTCAACTTTTTAACTTAACCATGTATCTTTAAAATATCAGTTCCAAAGGTTCTTAGTACACTCTCTCATAAATTATAGCACAGGTATAAACAGTGAGCATAGTGATTTGTAGTCCTTTAGAGGGAAAAGCACTTTATTAATATAGCAGGTAATACATTCTTCTTTGTTCAATCAAATGGTCAGTGGAGAGAAAGATTTTTGCCAGATACTCCTGAATGATTTTAAATAAAGACTAGCATCTTCCAGGACTAATTTTTCTATGTTGAAATACTCTTAAAAAAAATTCTTACTTGGAATGCATATTATTATACAAGCTATGCACACTATGATTTTCTACAATTCATGTGCGTAAGGAATGGTCCAGTGGCTTTGAAATGACATCAATAACACAACAGCATCTATGTATTACTTTTGGGGCATGAATTTTTTTTTAAAGCCTTTATTTTCTTCACAGATAGGCCATCAAACCCAGAGCTATTTTTCCACCTCAGTTGACTTTTGGTTTTGTTTCAGTGGTTGTAAACCAGAGTGTGGGAGGGGAAAATGGGTTGTTGCACTCTGGTTCACTGAAGCAGCTCTGAAAAATGGAAAATCTGAGTATCCGCAGGCCATCCCCTCTGGGTGTTCTAAAACAGTGTCCCAAACCTGGCCCTGCCGAGCAGGTGATTATCACATAACTTTTTATATGAAAAAGTAAATTTCACTACTGAAATGGCCAACTGATGAAACCGAATCTCCTAAGGAAGGCCCCCCGCTGTCAATTCTACATTTGTTAGCAATAACTACCTTCACACTCATTTTGACTCTTGCCACTAAAAATTTAAGCTAGATGATATAAAGTTTCACCTCTCTTCCGTGCTTGAAACTACAAATTCTCCCTTCTCTTCGTGATCCCCAGGCTCAACACCATACATACACACGAAAACTTTCTGTGTGCCAGAAATTGCTGAATTACTCTTCCCAAAAAGAGCAGCTCAGAATGGTCTGGACATTCAGATGGAGACGCACTAATTCAGTGTGAGGTTCAATTGTTTGTAGGAGGGAGAAGAGAAAGAAAAAAAAAAAAAAAAAAAACCAACTTGGGAGAAGTGATACTAAAGAAAAGGTTCACTGTGAAAGTCCAGCAAGGCATGCAGCATGCCTCTCACCAGAAATCATTTCACCCATTCTCAAGGAAGTTTTTACAATGCCCATGATATCTATTTCACTAGCAAATAAATCCATCTATATTTCTACCTCCCACCTATACACAAAAAATACACTGCATGCCATTGCTATATTTTTTTCATTTATTCTTCTATTTATGATATTTGTCACATTTCTGTGAAATCGTTTTAAAAATTCAGGCTACAGGAACAGCTGGGTGGCTCAGTAGATTGAGCTGCTCTGGCACCCCATGAAAAAACTTTATAATATTCCCAGCAATCAGTGCATCATCCATGTTCTATAAGGCTCATTCTACCAAACAGGATACGTTGTTGCCCACCATAAGAATATTCTAAGAAGTTTCTTTTATTTTCTCTAGAGCAAAAGGTCCCAGAGTTCCATGTACAATGGCACGCTTAAGCCTCAGCATGCATTTAAAATCCTAAAAGTGAATGTGTAAAAACATATTACCACCAAAAGAAACATAAATCAAAATCTATGTCCTTGTTATGGTATAGCAAGAATGGTCCATTATTATGAATTCTGATTAAACATGTATCAAATATAAATTCCACATAAAAACAGCTGGTCACAGAACACTATCAGAAAATGAACATGGATGATGGTAAAATTCATTTAGGAATATGCTATACCAGCACAGAAACTAATAAACTTTGTCTTACAGTTGAATTTAGGAGAGTGACAAAATTTGCTTGGACACGTAAAACACAGAATTTATAGAGTCAGCTCAAAGTGATCGATCAGCATTATGCAATCTATCATCATCTGTGGGAATCTACCACAAGCAACCAACATTTATAGAGATTCCCTCATGATATGCTCCCACATAAAAAGCCAAAAATATCAAAATATATGAATGGTAATTACATCAACTGGGTTAGAAAATGTTTTAGGTTTCTAAAGAAGTCATTAAAGTGGGGCACAAGCTTATCACATCATATATGACTACATCCAATGAAAATACTGTATCCAATCAAATTCCTGAACTGAGAAACTAAATGCCTTCTCACTAACCTGATGTCCTAATAAGTGAAATTAAATGGATTTTTTTTGCTGGTTCATGAAGAATTTCAGGGCCACTAAATCTGAATAAGAAGTATAAATACAGTCATAAAACAACTTGATTTTATCAAATCACTGGTAGAACTACAAAGTAAAAATATAGTTTCAAACATAAACAGCTGGCTTCCCCATAACCTGGGTCATTCTTGAAAGAACTGTAAGAAGAAATAATCACTATGATATTTCTCTACTTTGCTTCTGATCCATGCGGTGATTCACATTCCTCTTGGCAGTCCTGGAGAATCTAAGAGCTTTAAAACTAAAAGGTAACTGAAAGATTCACCACCTTCAAGATGTGTACACTGTGACCCAAGTATATTAAATGAGGTGCCTCTAGTTATAATTGGGTAGACATTTATGATTATAGCATTTATAACTAATTTAGAGAACAAATTATAAATAAGCAAACATTTATGCCATTTTACATCTGGCAAAGGGTTTTTCTATGTTTGATTTTCATGGTTTTACTCACTCTGGGTATTTGTTTGGCTGTTATTTACAGACAAGTTCAGAGTCTATACACCTAGATAACTGAATTTGCTGTTATACAACCCCACGTTTTATCAGACTACATGAGGCTAGTTTTTCCGACCTGAAAGAAAGATTAGCAGTTTCTTGGAGGTTATCCTACATGTAAAGAAACTAAAATCCGGAAAGATTAAGTGTCTTAAACTAAAATCCAGCTAACCTATATTAAGATATTATGAATTTTAATTAATATTTGTTTTCAAAGGTAGAAATCTAAATATACTATCACTATCAGTGAATATTCTAGATAAACTTAAAATATCCCAGAAATGGAAAACTACTTTTCTTCATTTGATTTAAGATAGGTCATGAGATGTAACATTGAAATAGCCAGACAACAGACTTTAAAGGGGAGTCTCTAAGTCTGGAATCCTGGCTGGAAAGTGAAGATTCAGATGATAACCCTCCAGTCTTTGCCATTCCTGTTCAGTTTCTCACTTAACAGTCAAACCATGAGAATCAAGTGTCATCTCCCACCCACATCTATGACATGCACATATCCAGTCAAGACTGCGTCTTAAAGACAGTCCCACCAATACCAAACACTGGTGCATGGAGAGCAACAGGAATTCTCATTCATCGCTGGTGAGAATGCAAAACAGTATAGCCAGTTTGGAAAACAGTAGGGAGTTTCTTACAAAGCTAAAACATGGGCTTATCATAAGACCAGCAGTCCTCCTCCTGGGTAGTTACTCAAATGAACTGAGAGCTTATGTGCACATAAAAACCTGCATATGAATATTTATAGCAGCTTTATATATAACTTTCAAAAATTGGAAGCAACCATGATATCGTTCAACAGATGAATGGATCAACAAACCACGGTACCTCCATGCAATGGAGTATTATTCAGTGATAAAAAGAAATGAGGTATCAAGCTACAAAAAGACAAGGGGGAACCTTAAACACATACTGTTAAGGGAAAGAAGCCAGTCTGAAAAAGTTACATATTATATGATTTCAACTCTATGACACTCTAAAAAAGGAAAAACTATAAAGAGAGTAAAAAGATAAATGGTTTCCAGGGATTCAGAAGTTGTGGGATGGGGGTGGGGGAGTAGAGGGGCAATGAACAGGCAAGAGCACAGGGTATTTCTAGGGCAGTGAAATTATTCTATATGATACTGTAATGGTAGATACATGACATCATATATTTTGTTAAAACCCACAGAAAGAGTGACTGCTAACATAAACTCTGAGCTTTAGTTAATAATACCATATCAATATTGGTTTATCAACATATCACACCATGCAAGATACTAATAACACGGTGGTAGATGGGAACTTTGCACTTTGGAGTAAGTTTCCTGTAAACCTAAAACCACTCTAAAAATGAAAGTTTAAGAAAAACCAGGGCCTCAAGAAGTAGCTATTATCACAAAAAAATTTAAAAAAAAATTTTTTTATTATCACAAAAAAGTAAAACTACAAGGTCTAAGAAACGTGAAAAGCAAGTATACAAATGCAGTATTTCTTCTGAAACAAAGATATGGTGACATTTATGCTGTGAAGCCAAAAGCCATGGAAATTATGAGCTTACCATTAAAAACAATAAAAGCTGAAACAGTCTTACCTGTCCTGTGACTGTTCTTCATACATCCGCTCCTTGCCTTCTTTAAAGAGTCTTATTGCCCGCTTTGACTTTTTCATTAGACTATCAATGTAGATTTTAAAATATTCATTCTCACTGAGTTGGGCAAGTTTCTGGTTGTCATCATATTTACTCAATATAAGTCGCAAATGCTGATATGTATCAGGTAAAATGTCAAGTATATATGGTGGGCTATTTTTCAACTGAAGCTTGGGATTTTGGCACAGTCTGACCTAAAAAAGAGACAAAAATAAAACATTTTTATAGGAACCACAATAATTTCTTTCACAGAAAAGTTAAGAAATATATCAAACTACTATTTCATTTTCCACAATATAAATTTTCAATTAAAACTACTCTCTCCAATCTACAAACAATTGGTAAATATCTGCATCCCTCTGGATACAATTAAATCCAATTTTCTTCTCCTCCTGTTCATTTTTTTCTATGACACACCTTTACTTGCCTCCTCTAAAGTTTTCATTCTCTCGCCTACAATACCCCGTTGTTCACGGCTTCATAGAACTCCAGTGTGCTAAGTGTTGTACACTAATAGTCTCTTTTTTTTTAAAGTAAAAATTAGGAAATGGGCCTCTTCTGCTGGCAACCAATGTCTCACATTTAGATATTATCTTACTACACTGAACTCCCAGCTAACCTTCTTTCATGGATTTTAATTAACGTTTTGGTATTTTGTTCCTGAACCCTGAGGAGAATAAAACAAAGAGGTGCAATTTTAATAACTGAGTTATTAAGTAGTAAATGGGTGTCAGGCCCAAACAAGTCTCTTTCACCTCCCCACATTATATCTCGTGCCTATAAACATGTGGTACCTAACGGTTCAGTCATTCCATCAGGTGCCACCCAACCACTGGGGCATGTAGGGCTGCCTGCATAACTAAGAGTAACTTCTGCAAAAAGTAAGTTAACCCATCTTGTTCCTACCCCTCCAACCAGGGTTTAGGGAACCAACCAATCACACGATTTTTAAATGAAACCATTAGATACTGCACAGAAGCGTCCAGAGTGTAAGGGTGCACGCTCATGCACAAAGGCAGCTTTCCTGAGAAGCCCGTGAAGCACAGGCTTGACGGTCCCTCTAAGAGCTAGTTAGTTCCCCCCGCGGGGGATAGGAGAAGAGTAAATGAAACAAGATGGGATTGGGAGGGAGACAAACCATAAATGACTCTTAATCTCACAAAACAAACTGGGGGTTGCTGGGGGGAGGTGGGATTGGGAGAGGGGGAGCGGGCTATGGACATTGGGGAGGGGAGGCGAACCATAAGAGACTATGTACTCTGAAAAACAACCTGAGGGTTTTGAAGGGTCAGGGGTGGGAGGTTGGGGCAACCTGAGGGTTTTGAAGGGTCAGGGGTGGGAGGTTGGGGGAACAGGTGGTGGGTAATGGGGAGGGCACGTTTTGCATGGAGCACTGGGTGTTGTGCAAAAAGAATGAATACTGTTACACTGAAAAAATAAATAAAATGAAAAAAAAAAAAAAAGAGCTAGTTAGTTCTCTTCTGAGGCCTTCATCATGTATCCTTTGTAACCCTTTCAAGAGCAAGATATTCTAAACACAATTGGTTAAGGTTTCTGACTTTTTCCAGTAGGACTTCCCTTTCATCACACTTAACCTCCTGCTGTGGGTGTTTTTCAAATCTGGCTGATGGGAATATGAGTTGGAAATAATACACTGAGTGTGGCTTTGGTAGAAGGTATGTAAGATGCCCAGTCACTTCTGGAGCTAGCTAAATTGTTGCCAGCAAACGCAGTAAGAGAATGGATTCAGGAAGACTTCAAGGCCCGTGGAGCAGCACACAGCATAGAAGCAGGAAGATCCAAGTCAGATTTGGTCATTTACATGTGTCCAGAGGTACCCAGGACTGGAAACATACAGGGCAATGGAAGATAAAGTGTACAGAGTCAAGATCATTTCTCTGATGTTTGCAGATTTATCAATGTTTAAAGATTTATAACTTGTGTCTTATTTATCAGTCTAAAAAATTCACCTTCATACCCAATTTTGTATTTGTACTTTTGTTATTATTTTTCTTTAAAAGGACCCCTCCAAATTTCAAGTTCAACAAAACATGGGTTCTCCCCTGAGTGTTCACAGAAGGGCCTGGGCCAAATAGAAAACAGTTGAACAGTAATAATTTCAAGAACCACAAACACAAGAAATCCAGGAAACAACAAATGAAAAAAGTATTCACACTTACTAACACACTTGCTTTAAGAAATAACCATATGCTTTTTTTGTGTGTGTGGGAAAAAAAATCTGATTCAAACTATCAAGCAACAACCCTTAAGTTAAGACAACCATTTCACACATTAACAGAGGGCATTATATCTTCCACCTTGCTATTGTATACAATGTAGAAGTATCTAGCATATAGTACAGATGTGACAAATGGATGGCTTAGTTGATTCCCCAGAATACTTCAGTACATACACACACGTGCGCACATGCATGCACACACACACATATACACACACATAAATCATATTATTATATTACTGTCTTATTTTCATGATTGAATATACTAGAGTTCAAATCAATAATCCAAAGGCACAAGCAAAGATTAAATATAAGAGTATTTAATAGGGAAGATGCCATATAATTAATTAAATAACACCAAATCATGAGAAAAGTATAGTTAAAGGGGTTAATAAAGCTTTTTACCTTCTTTCTACTTTTGGGACTTTGATATAATCAAAGAAGCTCATTCTGCCCTAAAGACTGATGAAGTCTCAAATATGTCAATGATTTGACAAATCCAAACAAGATACAGTTTTTCAATTCTTAAAACTGTAAGATAGTATCACAAGTATATACAAATTTCAAAAATATCGCCAGCCACATCCTACAGCAGGCATAGTTTAATCTCAGCAACATAAAACTTGGTACAGCATGTCACAGATTGATAAATTATTAACTTGGAGTTAGGAGACTAGGCAATTTCAAATTAATTTCATCTACTGGTGAACATTTAACTGATAAAAAAAATTCTCTCAGGTATTTTCTTCAGACATTCCAAGTAAATGTTCTTTAACAGATTATTTTAAATGTTACAGATTTTTAATTTACTATTCTCTACGTGACCTTTTTCTCATTTGCTTTATTTAAATTGTAATTCTACCTGGACATTTATTGCTTTATTTGGTACAATTGTTTGCATAACTACTATATACCAGGTACTGAGCTTACTGCCAGGAAATTATAGATGACTAGAACATACTTCCTGCCTCAAGGAGTCTAGCAGAAGAGGCCTACTTCTCTATAATTAACTTAGGAGCAATGTAATTCTTGCTCTAAGGGATCTTTGGAAAGATCCTGTCCAATTCATTCATTTTCAGATAAAGAAATGAAGAACTACAAAGATTAAGGGACTATTAAAAAATCATTAATCTAACACAAGAGTCTGCATCTTCTGAATCTCAGGCTGATCTTCTTTCTAACTATATCGCAACTTAATTAGAATTAGGCATATAATTAATGATCCCTGGCTAACCTCATTTACATTTTTATTTTTACATCATTTGCAAATTTCCATGAACTTCAGGACCCATTTGTTAATTCTATAAACGTTTATGTGTCAGGCATTGTTTCAGGCCCTAGGGAATTCAGAATGAAATAAATCACAGACCTGTCCTCAAGGAGTTTTCCAGTGAAAAAGACGGATGGCTTAAAATAGGATTACAGGACACATTAAGGGCTTTAATGGAGGAGAGTACAAAGTGCTGGAGGAGAAAAACAGCAGCTCACTCATAACTTGCCGTGAGTATCAAAAAAGGCACACCTACATTTGCAAAAGGAATATTCCAGGCAAAAGGGTAGGCAAAGGCTTGTGAGGCACCAGAAAGTAAAGCAGAAAGAAAGGAGTCAATGCAGTCATTCTAAGAGGTGAAGGCATAGGGAGCCTGCAGGTGAGTGGCACAGGCAGATTTAAAATGGGCTAGATTCCATTCATCAGGGCTCCTATAGGCCACACAGTTTTCTTAACCTGCCTTCGGGAGAGTGTAACATACAAGGTGAACTATGATATGCTGCTGATTGTGGAGTTCATCAGTTGGATTAGTATTAAACTCTGTGATTTATGACAGCTCCTGCCAAAAACGAGTAACTCTACACCAGGACTGATTTCTAAGCAGGTCAAATTCAATTCAATAAATATTTATTGAGTGCCTGCTATGTGCAAGGAACTGCGAAAGCCAGAGAAAGAAAAATTGCTTTTCTAAAAACAGTATGTTAAGGAGAAAAATCAAGCTCACCACAAGGTTCGAGTTCAGATTCAAAAGACTTAGATGTCTTCTAGAAATATCTAAGTTGCTCCCTAGAATGCAAGTGGTTCCTAACACCGAAATGCTTTAAAAAGAACAAATCTCGAGTCATACTATACAATAACAAACTTTTTAGGGCATCAACTAGTGCATGAAAGGATTGGTTCATTAGCAGTGTTACTCTTCATTCTTGAACTAAAAGGCAAAACACTTAGTACTGAATTAGGCTACAAATTCCATTATAGTCATTGAGTCAAAGGATTTTAGAGCTAAAGAGAACCTTGGAAATCACAATGACCAATACCCTCCTTTTGAGGAGGTCATTTTGATGGAACAATACTAAAACAAAGACATGGAACATGGCTGAGTTTACTGCTCAAAACCCTACTGTCTAGAGTTGAAAGTCAGGCACTCTCTCCTTAACACTATGCAATTGCCTGTTGTATTTGTTTAAATTTATTTAGAGACCTTCAAAGGGGCCTCTCTATATAAGTCTTTACCATTTCACACACATAAAAATATGTGCCTAATCTATACATATACTATATATACTGTATATTCACATACATTAAATATATATTTGACTATATCAAAGCAAAGGCACAAATATAAACACAGGATTTGTGAGTGCTGTAACAATTTTCAAAGCCATTAATTATTCTTGGAACACTCCTGTATTTAAGGATTTTCCCCACTGTGCCTTAATTGAAACTTCCAGTCAAAAGTTAACAAAGAGGTATTAGGTCAGCTAACATATTTCTTAGGTTCACCCCAGCCCCTGAAATGTATGAAAGAAATTCTACTGAAGCAAATGGAAACTTCAACAGTAAGGAATTGTGCCTAGACTGTAACAGACTTTCATTATAAAGCACTATAAAGCACACCTCATCTCATGGACGATGCAGTTATATTAAATCAAGCAATGTACCCACGAAGTGAAATACCCCATTTTTAACAACAGTATGAAAAACTTGAAAGAATCCCTTGCCTGTTCTCTTCATGTAAATGTTTTAAGAGGTTCCTTATTGCAATTACACAAAGGATATTATTATGATAAAAAGCATCCGTGAGTTCTTTGAATTCTTCCCACCTTAATTTAGCAAATCATCTTAAGTACATAAAAGTATATACACGTATACAGTATAAAATGTAAAGAGTATAAAAATAATATAAAATTCTTTCTACATAAAATATTAATTGGGCAAAACAAGGTTAGCATATAAAATTGGTTATGAATCTGGTATCTTTTTTTTTTTAAATATTTTATTTATTTGACAGAGAGAAATCACAACTAGGCAGAGAGGCAGGCAGAGAGAGAGGAATAAGCAGGCTCCCTGCGGAGCACAGAGCCCGATGTAGGGCTCGATCCCAGGACCCTGGGATCAGGACCGGAGCCAAAGGCAGAGGCTTTAACCCACTGAGCCACCAAGGCGCCCCATGAATCTGGTATCTTAATTAAGGTAGGATTTGGGCCAACTACCAAATTATTTATGGTTTTCAATGAAGCTTTCTTTAAATATAAGCGTCATTAAATAACTGACTAGCTGTAATTAAAATATCAATTTTCAATTGTGTGTTCATATCAATTGTGTGTTCATTTGTTCACTATCTTCCTTCCAAATGAAAACTGGTCTTCCTTAAAAGTGGAGACGTATCTCTTACTTGTCTGTTTCCTTCACCTAGTGTAGAATTTTGCATACAGTAGATGCAAAATAAATACTTGATGGCAGAAAGAAGGTATAGCAGGAGGAAAGGAACAAAGAACTTCTCAGAAGAGAATACTACAAATAGGAAAACCATACCTATAGTGAATAAACCTTTGTAAGTGAGTACAAAGTTTCAAGAAGAATTTGATCATATCAAATATTAGGGGGTAAAGAGATTTTTGATTTCCTTCTCATGGGAAGAGGAAAAATCATATTATTCCATGGAATGGTGTGCTTGAATCTTCATACTATGAACACAGACGCTAGAATCAATCAAACCTAGAATTTGGTGCTACCATTTTTAGTTTTCCAACACTGGGCCAGTTTTTTCTTCCAGAAAACTCAGGATGTTATGATTCTCAAAAGAGGAAATGTAAAGTGATCTGCACGGTACGTAGCACACAGCTGGTACTCAGTACTTCTTAGTACATCTTTTCCTTCTGTATTTTATATGATACCACATCATGGTAAACTGCAGATTTTGCCAACATATGAGAATCAGACCAAGGGCACTGACTGCTCTGCTGCGGATCACTAAGAGTTCTTTCAGCTCCTGAAATTCTTCATACTACCTGCAGCTCTGTAAAAGTCTGGAGTGTTTTGTGCAGGAAAGTAGCAAATGGTAATAAGCCCAGGTTGGTACTCCTAATATGGAATTAATACATCAGCAGTACGCAGCTGATGGAGTTTCTGAACAGGCAGAACATTTAGCTTAATAACTATTTTTGTTATTGCTATTGGAAGATAATGAGTGAGCTTAACAATTATTTAAATATTTGTATGTTAAAGTGCTAAAAATTTGATCAGTTATTTTCAAAATGCTTCTTTCATTACTAGGAAAATATCAGCAATTAAAAAATACTAAACAATAACAAAAGCAATGACAACAAAAAAACAACTTCCCCACATGTCTAAGCAGAGTAGATAAAAATAGTATCCTGACATCATTTAAATCAAGGCATGTTTCTAAAATGAGCTTAATATACAGGATAAGAACTTACTTCCATCTCCATGTTTTACTTATTTGCCCACTTAACTGCTAGAAGACTGATTAAAATGTATATTGTTTATTCTACAATATACAATTTTAAGACATGGTTTGAACATTACAAATGTTATTCCTTAAATCACTTCCTTACAACCCAATATAAAACTGACAAATTCTCTCAAAACTCTGTAGATTTTCTTACTTCCCGCTTATACACGTAGCAATTAGTTATCTACCAAGGTTTACTCTTCTACTTGTACTCAGCCTTTTCCTCCCACACTGTAATCTAGGATGACACTTTATTAATTACTTATTCTACCTCTACATTTTAAATCACTCCCTATCTACATACCTCTCCTCAATCTATGAACCTCTCCTATAGCACCACGCACACACAAAGTTATGCTCTGCTCAAACCCTCAAGCTATCTCTCAGAACTTTCTTCCTTTTCACCAGTTGTCACTTAGAGAACAACTGTTAAGTTACCCACACATTCTTTTTAATCTACCCCCATCACGTAAATGAAACTATTCTGAAAGGTCAACGATTGGCCTCTCTTCATGAAATTCAGCAACTTCTTAAATTTTCATCCTGCTTGGTTTCTCCACTTGGACTTGAATTTTGGTTTCCTCAGAATTGGAAACTATCTCCTTAATTGAAGCTGTCTCTACCCAAGAAATCAATCTGCCCTAATTCTTTTCCTACCTCTCTCATCGCTGTTTTTTGCAAGATCCTCTCTCCTTCACTGCCATCTAATTATAACTACAACCCCATACACAGACAAAATGCCAATCCCTGACTTTTTCTCTGACTCTCATCTTCTACTCTACATTGCAAATCTCTTACTGGTCTACAGCTTGAAATACTACCTTGGTGGGCATATCTACCAAACATACATCCTCAGTTTCAACTTCTCTCTTTAACTGCACATTCAACTTTCTGATTTCAAAATGGATTTCGCTCTGGCATGTCAAACTCAACATGGCCCAAAACAAACTTATGCATCAGCTCCCAAGCTTCCTCTTTTTCTTACTATGTTCCTTATCTCATTAAAAGCATCACTGCCTTCAGGCTAAAAACCTCGAGTCACTTTCACTTCACTGTCTCTTTCATCCTCTATCTCTAAAGGGTCACCCGCACCTGTAAATTTTACCTCCAAAATGCCCCCCACGGGGCGCCTTCATGCCTCGGTTGTTAAGCGTCTGCCTTCCGCTCTAGTCCTGATTTCCAGGGTCCTGGATCAAGCCCCACATGAAGCCTGCTTCTCCCTTCCCCCCCCACTCCCCCTACTGCTTGTGTTCTCTCTCTCACTGTCTCTCTCCATCAAATAAATAAACAAAATCTTAAAAAAAAAAAAGCCTCCCGCATTTGAACGTACGCTTGCTAAATCAACTCTCAATTCTCTAGTTCAGCCCTTCATTATTTCTTGCCCAGTCTGTTTTAATTCTTCTTGATCACTACTCCTACTTTAAAGTTTCTTTTCTCTTAATCCATGCTTTGTAGAGTCAAAAGAATAATCGACCACAGCATAGCCTTGACTCTTTTTCACACTCTGCTCAAAGATAATACTTCTCTTCTACCGAATAAAGTCCAAACTCCTTGAAAGAGCAGAGATCCTCTTCATCTTTCTCTAACGTACCTTCTCAACAATCTCCCTCTACCCACATTCCTTCAGCCTGTTGTATCCTACACCTCACTGGAATCCAAAACATCCTTGAAAGAGTAGCTGGATAACACCTCTACCAGCTGCATTCCTGGTCAACCCCTCAGCCCCCACAAGCACATCCTCCCCACCATATCCTACGTCACAGCACTTTATTTATACCCCATTACAGCCTTATTGCATTCTAGAGTATGCAGAACAAACTCTACTACATAGAATGGAATGGGTGTTTACAAATCTCTATCTTTCCATAGATGGAATTTGATAAATGAATGGTGAAATCAATAGATAGCGTATAAAGCAGCTTTGAAGAAAAGAAGAGTTGATTTAAAATCTGAATGGTAAAGATTTTATGAGAGTTGAAAAGATGACTAACCAGATTAAGGCTTTTGTTAAATGCGTGTCCTATGTCACAAGGATAAACCAAGGTGACTTGGTAGGATTCCTTTAATCTTTTATTTTATCAAAAGTTTTCCCTAAGGGGCGCCTGGGTGGCTCAGTGGGTTAAAGCCTCTGCCTTCGGCTCCTGTCATGATCCCAGGGTCCTGGGATCGAGCCCCACATCGGGCTCTCTACTCGGCGGGGAGCCTGCTTCCTCCTCTCTCTGCCTGCCTCTCTGCCTACTTGTGATCTCTGTCTGTCTGTCAAATAAATAAATAAAATCTTAAAAAAAAAAAGTTTTCCCTAAAATGGGAAAGGAGCAAACTTTGGGATCCCTCCACTTAGCCAAGCACAAGCTCAAAATCTCAGTATTAAGCAAAACTGTTCAGACACTTAATGTGTTATCATCTCCCCAAGTCTAAAAGTGCCCATGATTCTGCTAACATGGAGGAACTTCACTGAAGAAAAGGAAATACATGAAGAATGATCCAAATAAATGATATTCCCTATTCCAAGGGCCCAAGGACAGTGATATCTCAAACCCAACAAACATAAACAAGAGGCATCCAAAACCTATGCTTTATCCCACATATAATATTTTTCAGAGGTATAAGGAATTCATCTTAAGAATATCGACTATTATTTGTTAAAATAGCTGCATATATTCCAAGCATCTCTGATTGACAACTTTTAAAATAAATTATAGTTGCAGTAAAAGTATAAAGATGGAGAATGAATTACACTCCGGCTTGACAAATGTACTGAGTGTACTGAGGGTAAAAGGCAGGAAAAGGCTATTTGGCATCATCACTTTTTAAATGCTTTTAAAAGTCTTTCAATAATGTAATTTCAAATAAATGACAAGGACAACAAGACAAAACGTAGGCAGGTACTCAAGTTGCTTTGCTCTTTGGCATCAATTAATTCTTTTCTAATTTCCTGAACATCCATGTAAGCTCAGTACATTTAAGGATCTATTAGATGGAAAACTGTTCCTTCCACTTTCCATCACCTGGCTAAGACGCTTATTAAAACCAGGCTCAGGAACCTCACATTAATAAATTATCATTTCTCCCATACTGATTAGCAATCATTTCCTTACCCTCACCTCAGCATTTCCAACAAGAGTACAGTAATGCCGTTCCTAAGGGCAGTGCCCAGCAGAATCCAGAAAGGCAACTGTCGGAACAGCAGCCAAAAAACAAGGAGGTTCTTCTTCACTTTGCCCCCACTGTACTTCCCATAGGTCTGTATTACAGCCTTGTCCATACTACATGGTAATTACCTAATAAAAATAATATAATATAAATAATAGATTACCATTTATATGTCTGGCTGTGATGTCAGTGTCTTAGTTCCTTGACATGTCAGAGGCTGAGTTATACATCTTATCTAGCTTTGTATCCCTAGTAACAAGCCCTTAGTAGGAACAGAGTAGGCCCTCAATAAATGTTAAGTGTTTAAGAAACCCATCTCTTTGGAATAGATTCCAAATAGCTTTGGAATAGATTCCATATTTCAGGTACATCTGGACCTGGATATATATTCATTAGTAACAGCTCTGTCACTGTATCAGATATCCAGAGACCAGAAGAGTTTGGGGTTAGCTGTTGACTTAAACTGACACATAGAGCCAAGGCCAGAAAATATGTCTAAATGGGATGCTTTGGGATATGCTACCATCCTTTTTCTCAGTGAACCGTTTCAGTTTACTCAGTTTACTCAGTTTTCTCAGTAAACCATTTTGGGTTACAGAATACTTTACATCTCACAAAAAAAAACAAAAAAAACAAAAAAAAACCCACAACTGAGTAATGACTCTCTCCTACTCTCAGTGACTGTATATAGAAGTCTGCCCTCTGAAAACATAACAATTAGTTGGAACTGGAGTCTCAGTTGACTGTTTTAAATTCTAGATGCTAGGGAATGGTAAAACTACACACTTACTGCGAATTTCTACTACAGTCTGGGACTGCATCATATCCACTGTAAAATAAGTCTTTGATTTAGTTGGTAGCTGCAACATACTGAACTTAAAGTTCATTTCATATTTATCCTTCTAAGATCTGTCCTTGTTGAAGAGGCTTCCCAAAGAAAAACATGCCAACTAAACACCTAACCCTGCCTATCACGTAACTACCAGTAGGACTTGAAAGTTACTCTTTTCTGTTATTCACAAGCTAAACTCAGGCTATTGCTGTTAGTTTATAGAACAGTAGGTGATATGTCAAAAGATTAACATTTGGACTCATAATAAATATCCTAATCTAATCACCAGGACAATGTTGAGATGATGAACCATTTCCTTCACCACTGACAAAGAAAAAAAAAAGGTAAACACATGTGAGGGACACTTCTGTATTACACAATTTAATAAAATATATTTTCAGTTAGTAATTATCGATGCCTTTTTATTACTGTGTGGTAGAGTAGTGATGAACACGCTGAGGTCTTTCATAGTGATTCATGTGATTTCCCTCCATGAAGCCCATGAATGCATGCATAAATGAACACAATTATTTTCATTCTTGACAAATAATGAAGACAAAATAAGAAAAGCCATTCCAATGCACCTTTGCCAACACCCTTACCCACATTCCACTAAGTAGAGACTTTCATTAATAGTATTCCTTATGAGTCAGGTTTTTCAATTAGAGAGGCTAAACCCAAACCCACAAAAGAGTTAGTAAAATAAACAATGGCAGAGGCTTAACTATCAAAAACCATCTATTTTACCATAACCCATGGTGAAATAATTAAAAGTGGATAAAACTTATGTTAACAAGCAGTTACAAACCAAAATTATGAATATATTTTTAATGTTTGAAAAACAATGACTCTTATATTAACTATAGCTCACCTCTTCCTGATACCAATCTTTTTTATTTGCTGTGCTAACATTCACTCATAAACCATAAATGTACAAATTCTGACCTCTCGCAGAAGGGAATGGGGAGGGAGGGGCAGCTCCTTGATAGAATCTGACCCATGTGGTGCCCACTCATATAACAGGCATAGGGAAAAACCAAGAATTCCTTATCTTATGCCCAACTAATGGCTTAAGTAATGAAAGTGAGCTTAAATCGCATTTTCTTTAGAAAACCAAAGACAGTTACTTGCGCCTGCTAAATACACGCAGTTCTTCCCACTACATACTCCTCATTCTTAAGTATCCAATGCTAAAATCCAAACCTGACCTCAACCAGCACAGTTGCAATGTTCTGACACTATGACATCATTCTGTCTGGAGCATTTTAATATCACAATTTGAAAAAATTGGCAGAAGCTTAAATAGGTCACAATGAAGCCTAAAACTAAGGATATTTATCTGGCAAAATTTTCTGGCTCTGCATTTACCACCACCGGACCTAGAATTGTAGGCCTATCATTCATCTATCCATCTGTACTATACATAAGGATAAATGAAAATAAAGCAAATCTTATCACCTTCGTGTGCCACTAACACCACACTGACAGTGGCTTTTTGTGGCAAATATTCATAGACAGTTATAAGCCAAAGTAAAGGCAACTGCTACTATATGATTTCATGGAGGCTTTAGCACATCCCTACAAAGGATATTTTTTTAAAATTCCATTTCTTCAGTCACAAAAATATCAAGAGCCCTGTATCAACTAAATTCATAATTAGCCCCAAATATCTATGAAATGAAACCAGATGGTGCTACAAACATTTACCAATATACAGGGAATGGTACTAACTGCTTCAAAAACAAGAACTATTAATTCTGCACAGCAGCAAGCCACCTCTTAATCATATTTATTTCATAATCCTACTTAGTAAGAGAGGACACTGACAGCTAGTTTCTCAGTAGTCTCCAGTAAAATATTCAGGTTGCCTAGACTTCTCAGGGCACTAACATCCAGCTTGATTTCTTCTTGCAAAATTATTATTCATCTGAAAGCAACATGCAGAAACCACAGAGGTTTCTGATACTCTCAGCACCCCCACCTCCATCATAAATTTTCCTTTCACAATAAACAATGTGCAATCGAAAAGGTTTCCTGTTTCAAAATGGAATAGATGAAAGAAACTGTAACTCTACATTAACAACAACAAAAAGTTTCTTAATGAAGATGAATTCTCACAGATGGAAATGGAAACTCTCAAACACTGCTTCCCCACTTAAGGACTAATCTGGTTCTTCCTCTAGTAAATATTCTCAGCGTCATGCACTGTGGTTGTCATGAGTGGTCCCTCAGAAGGTTTTCTTAAAACACTTGTTTGCACTCGTTTGTTATTTAACAGTAACACAACTTCACATAAGACAGAGCAAAATACTTCCAAACTATTCTATGGCCATCTACTAACAAAGAGCAGCCAACAGTAAAAACTTTGCATATCTGAGTCATATAGAGGAACTTTGAACCTTGAAGAGTAGGACAAAAGGTAAAACACACACACACACACACACACACAAGTCTTTGCTCTGGATCCAACTTTTTAAAACACACAGAGTATATGCAGGAAAAATGGTCAATCCAAATCAAAAGACTGTTGCCATAACAATAATTATTAATTAATGGTAACAACACTTTGATGGTACAAATAAAACAATAGAAGAAGAAACCATAGCCAGGGCAAATAACAGGCACAAGCATAAAGAACTTACCACTTTGTCCATGAGTTTCCAAGTTTTCTCAACAGTCCTGCGATCTGCTGCTGCTTGCTTAGGAGGTCCAACTGCATCTTGAATAGCATCGATAATACCCAAAATCCGTCCTTTTCGGGGGTTTCCTCCTCGACCACCAGGGTTTCTGCCATTCATAGAATTTGCCATCTGGAACTTTAGTTCTTTGAAAGGCAGATTAAGGGGGAAAAAAAAAAAAGTTAGTTGGTCATGAAAATGTTTACCCAGCAGAAAACTGAACAGGTTAATTTGTACCCACTACATCCTCCACCAGTGAGAACAAAATCCAGGGTCCCAGGTTCAACTTCTCAAAAGCTATGAATTTGCACTCTCAATCTGTACACACAACAAACTGTAACCTTAGATTTGCTTTTGGAGCACTAAGAGTTAAAGATGTATCCTTCTCGAATTTCACCTGGCAAAGCCTTTATTAATACCCAACTCATAACCAAAAAAAAAAAAAAAAACAAAACAAAACAACAAAAACACCCAAAACAAAACAACTTACAAAGGTTTCCTTCAACTAGATAAGAACACAATGTTCTCCCCATCCCTGCCTTAATCTCAATTCAATGTATACTAGAACTAAAGCTCCCAGAAAACATTTTGAGAGCCTCACTTGAAAACCTCACTTTCACTCTCTCAGATTTCGCCCAGTTATAAAAATGTAAAGATTATTCTACAAGAGCGCAAGGGACATAGCTGTTGTCAACAAAGGCTTAGAACTTGGATTTTCCCCGCTAAAACCAACAAGTACGGATAGGGGAACATGGACACACGAACACCCAGTTCTTAAACCAAGGAGTTAGCCCCAAGTTAAGAGCCAAATAAACCAACAAACAACCCACTAAAAAAAAAGAGGGGTGAGAACCTGACAAGCGCGGGCACAGAAAGGAGAAGAGTGTTCACTTATTTTGCTCCTTTCCTCTCGTCTCACGCAAAGGGAGTGGGGGTCCAAAGCTTTGTTTCGGACGTCTGTGTTCCCTCCTCGTTCAGGCCCCTCCCCTGCCACTCCTGGACCTCAGCTCAGGGAGGAAGGTGGACACAGAAAGGCCAGAGTACCCCCTCGCACCTCCAGCGCCCGCAGACCCCGTCGGTCTTGGGCGCCCCGCACTCGGCTCCCGGGCGGACGCACCCCACCCCCCCACCACACACACACCCGGGATGTCTGCAATCCCCGCCGCCCGGCTCCCTTCACTCCCTCTGCCTCCTCTCCCGGCCCAGCCCGGGTTCCGGTCTTTAAATACCCTTCTTCAAACTGTGCCGGCCGCGGCGACAGCAGCTGGAAGCCAAGGCTGTCCCCTGTACCTCCGTGGCCCGCGGCTGGCTGCCCCAGGGTCCCCCGGCCGGAAAGAAGCGGCAAGCCTCCCCGGCGCCCCCTTCCCTCCCGGCCTTTCCCCGCCGTAGCTATCCAGAGACACGCGTGTGCGCGGGTCCTACTTTACACGCACGAGCCCAGGGTGCGTGGGTAGCCAGGGTAGGGAGTGTGTGATCGCCGTATAAGCACGTTCCCGAGGAAGGAGCAACCCAGAGCGCAGGCCACCGAGACGGGGAAACGCAACAATTACCGTCAAGACCAATCCACACCCGCTCTCCCCTCCCGCCCGATTCTCGGGGAGGCCGCGGGACGCCGCAGCAGCACTAGCCGGAGGTGGAGACCACTCGCTGGATACCCCACCCCGTAGGATACACACACATAGAGACCCAGGAGCGGGGCGGAGCCTGGGGGCGGGGCCGCGCGCCGCCAGGCCAATCCCACGCGCCCTTGCCCTGCCCGACAGCGGGCGGCGCCAATGGGTGGGAGGCGGCCGTCCTCCTCGCGCTACCCCCCCAGTCCACGTCTCCCACAGTACACAATGGCCCCAAAGGAAGGCCCGCTCGCGGCACGTCCCGAATAGAAAGAGACTCGGAGGGAAATGGGGGCACTGGACTCACCGAAGAACGAGAGTGGAAAAGGGAAAGGAGATGGAAGAAAGGATGCCAGGCACTAAGGAACTGACCAATAGGGAGTGGGCGGGTGGGCGTGAGCATTGGGAGCCCGAGCCAAAGCCAACTGGGGCTCAAAGGCGGGACTTCCTGCTTCGCTCACCTTCCTAGTCTTTGTTTCATAGCAACAGAGTAGTGGCTGAGAGGGTGTACTCTGGGCGGGTCCGAAGCTGAAGAATTTCATCTCCCTAGGGCTGCCAAACTCTTCTACCCAGGACAGCAGCCAAAGAAGTCTAAGGCACAGCTTCTTGCCGGCTGTCAAAAAAAGAGCAACAATCAGCCAGCTAGTTTCTGAGATGAAATACAAACCTCGCATAGAGTAAATGAGGGTTAACACCTGACTGCCAACCAAAACTTCCTAAATTTCTGAGTGTCTCTCTTTTCCTGTTGTTCTAGAGAGTGCAGATCAAACATTAGGCTGATGAAAAAGCATACAGTTGACAGTGCTGACCGAACAGTCTCTACTAAACAGGCCAGGGCAGTAAAAGAACCAGGTTATAGAAATTGCTAATATATACATCACACCTTTTAATCTAGTGCAAGTTTCTGCATAAATGACTGAAGAGGAAATTTTTGTTTGTTTGTTTGAGTCAGCTTTACATAGATTTCTCTCCGTCTTAAAAACAACCTTATGGTATCTGCCATTCTCTTCTTATATTTGTGATCTCTTTTCTGTGGTTCCATCACTATAGCCTTATCAAGAACCACATCTGGCTAATCTTAAAAGGAAAAATCTACTGTGCTGGGACCCGTCTTTCAACATGATCAAAAGTTAAACAAATGTCTTCTATTTCTTTCTGCTTAATTTCAATCCTACCACCGGTGCTACTAACAATTGCTCTGGATTGTCATGCTTTGGAATTTTCTTTCCACTACAGTTGGTAGTACTGAATGCACTTTACACCTTAGGCTTCTCAGATGTTGTGCTATTTTGTGTCTTTTTATAAAAAATATATAAATTTCTATTTTTTCTCTAACCTGTTAACCTGATAAAATATTTCTCAATGGTTCTAACCACTTTCTAGCTAAATAAATGTTTTAGTACTGTGATTACTACAGTCAAGAATCCTGAGTTGTTATAATTTACTCTACAAACGTACATTCAGATGGATATGATTTTCATTTGGTTGAAACAGGCAAAACGAGCTTTTTGCAAGCAGTCAGGTGATAGAATGTGGTTCAGGAAGTAATTTAGTTTCTTGGCATTATTTCTATGCCAATAGTTTAAGAGTAGTTCCTTGTTTTCACATTGTGTTTATCTACAATAGTGCTAACCTCTCCATATCTCCTCCACCCATTCCTATCTCCTTTACTCATGGTAACAGTAGCTATCTTTACTAAGGGAAGACTGCAAAAGGGAAAAATTTATTAAGTCACCTTTTAAATAAATTTTAAAAATGTATGAACTCTGTATAGAAGGTTTCAGCATGTAGGAAAATAGTGGCTTAAGGGAACACTGTAAGTACATTACTCATATTCACATCTGGGTAAATGTAGAGTAAGTAAAATACATGTTACAGCATGTGGCATTCTCCTTTATTAGTTTTGCAACTGAGAGAGATGACTTAATGAGAAAATGGCACTGCCTACGTTTCAAGCATATGATATTGATACAAATTTAAGCTTTATGGGATATGGTAATATGTTATGTATATATGTAACACATATATACTCACACAATATCAAGAAATTACAGCCTCATTCTCAACTTTATCAAAGTCATCTAAAGTCTAAGTAAAGTTCTGATGTAGCAGAGTTTCCATTTGAACTCATACTAGGATTCACGGTTTGGCTAAGTCTGATTAAGTGATGAGGCAGTAGCCATTTCTACAAGTTGTTAGCATAAGTTGATATGCATGGGAGAATAAAGACCTGTTGGGATAAAAATTCACACCCCAGGAACCTCCAGTGGAAACACAAGAGAATGAGTATAAGAAAGGACTACATACTTGAGAACTATAAATATGAACACACACACACGCACATATACACACACACAATGTGTTCATAGGAGACTTCGGAACATAAATGTTAGTACTTCAAGGTGGCAGAGCTGATTGGAAAAATACTTTTCTCGTTTCTACATAGAACAAGTCAATTTCCAACACTGTGCAGTTCAACACAAATGCAGCATCCTTTGGCAGTGTGGTGATTTATAACCTGAGAGAACTTGAACATGGCATCTTCACAGGAGAGGAGTGTTCTCCTGGAACATCCTGACCTGAGGTAGAATGGTAAGAGACTCCTGCCCAAGAGTCTTGCAAGCACTATAGCAGTCAGTAAGTGAATAATATGAAGAGGTTGATCATTAGCACATGGGAGACCCTTCCCCTAGGAATCTGAGAAAAGACTGGGAGACTTTGTGGCAGGAGTGCTGAGAAATTTTGTAATGACAACTATGAACCCTTGTAATTGGAGTATTAATATTTAACATTAATATCTGTACTCACTGGCTAGTGCCATGTAGGGAAATGTAGATTACAGTCTTGTCTTTGAACACAGGGAAAAAAATTAAAAAGAAGACAACTCTTTGGGATAAATTTTTGGACTTTTTTCATTCAGTTTGATCTTTTTCTTTTTTTTTTTCTAACTTTGCCAAATTCACAGGGGTCCCATGTGATAATAGACATGAATTGACTAACAAAGCCTTCTCATAATTTATTTGACTTGTAATAGTTACTCAAAAACAAAATACTTATTGAATGAATGAATAGACTATTTAGGGTCTCAAATAGGAAATATAAGGCTGTCCCTGTTCCTGTGCAAAGGAGAATCCACTGTTTTCACAATTCTAAGCAAGATGTTACATTTCCTACAAGGCAGATTTTCAATGCCTCTCCTAACATAAAAATAGAAACTGACACATCACAAAAAAACGAATCCTCTAGAGATTCATTTGGAATGGGCACAAATGCACAGGCTAGAGAGAAATAAGAGCATTACTGCCTCGTCATATTTGGGTTTAACAAGTCATTCCTTGTTAAGAGGAATAGATTTCCATCTGTCTTTAACAACACATACTAATAGCTGACAATGAGGGATGGTGGATATATGGTTTCATCAGACATAACCAGACTCTTGAGCACAAGTTTGGGCTCAACTGGGATTCTTCCTAAACAGTGACAGCAAAAACAAAAATAAGAATGGCAAGGAAGATAGAACTTTATCTATCTCATGTATAGAAAAATCTGAAGGTAGGAATTACAGATAGGAATGGTGGGTCCACAGTTTTCTCAAGGATCCAAGTTACTATCTTCCGTATTATCCCAGAACCCAAAATGGTTGTTGGTGCTCCAGCTATTACCACTGATTTTCAGTCTACAAGCTAAGAAGAAAGCTAAAGGTTCTATTGAACTTCCAGCTCAGTCACTACCTTTTAAGCAATTTTCAGAGAACTCCCACAAATATTTCTCTTTAGAGGACAGAACCCAGTCCCATAGCCAAGCTTAGTTGCAAAAAGGTCTGGAAGACAATGTGTTTTTATAAAGGAAGCAATGTAACCAGCATAAAATTAAAGTTTGGGTTCTAAAGAGAAATGGGTGAATAGGTGTTTGGCAAGAAACTGGCAACTCTTACCACAAAGATCTTGTTCTAAGAATTAAACTTAAGATTAATAAGTCAGTTCTGGAAGCAAAAACTAGAGTTTCCAATGCTGGTGGTATGAGATAATGAAAATTTGGGATACTCGGCTGAAATTCAGAACAAATATGTGTATATATACACATACAAATATGTGTATATATAATATGTAACATATATAGATATTTATAAGTTGTTCCTTAGCAAAAACTAGTTTCTGCTATTATTAAATATATAAGTGCTTAGAGTTTATTATATGAAAGTGTGTATAGTAAATTATAATTTTCGATAGAGCATGTGAGTTCAGTGATCCTGAACAATTCAATATCATAGGGTGCAGAATGGGCAAAATCAAGTAAGCAACTGCCTTAATGCATTTTTACTCTAAACTGTTTATCAGATTAGACAGCTATTTATGTGGGGGAAAAAAAGAAACCTTTAAGATCACTCCACTTCTTTGTGATTTTCTTTCCCAGACAGTTGATTCCCAGGCCCATCATTTCAATTATTCTCTGGAAAATGATTTGACAGTTGTTATTTGTAATAAAAAGGATTTATACTAAAGTGTTAAATATAGCTACTTCAAAACTTGGAATAAACCTATTACTTTGCCTCAGTTCTGTATTCCTTCGTACTTCCATTGCATTCTTCATATTTCACAGTACCTTTTCCATGTTTCCCTAACATGTCTTGATTCAGAAAAATGTGGATCATTTTCTTTTCCCTCAAGAGAGTGTATAAGGAATGTAAAATTTGATACAATTTGTCACAATAATTTCTCTACAGTCCCTGTGCATTTTGATTATACCACATTAATACAAGATTGAATTTTTATTTTAATTTTTCAATTAAACAAAATATATAAATTCAAAATTTCAACGCTGAAGGGGATCTTGGTACTGATCACATGACGTGGTTTGGCAGAAAGTTTGTCCATGGTGACTGAACCCTAAAAAACATACATAATAGGGGCACATGTGTGGCTCAGTGGGTTAAAGCCTCTGCTTTCGGCTCAGGTCATGATCCCAGGGTTCTGGGATTGAGCCCCACATCCAGTTCTTTGATCAGCAGGGAGCCTGCTTCCCTTCCTCTCTCTGCCTGCCTCTCTGCCTACTTGTGATCTGTCTGTCAAATAAATAAATAAAATCTTTTAAAAAAATACATAATAAACTCATAATGTGTAGTATATAAACTATGTAATCGTGTGAGAAATATAATTGCTAATCAGACCAGTATTTATATATACCAGCTATATATTCATTTTTCTACTCAAGAAGTCAAATTATAACCGGAAAGTTCTGAAATGAACATATAAATCAGAAGCCCATTACCTCTAGGAATAGCTCTAATCATGTCAGCAGAGATCTGATATATTCTAAATCTGCAGAAAGTCTATCCATTGGTTCCCAAGTTTCCAATTCCCCCAATTCCCAAGTTACTCTTTTCTATTTTAGGTCTCTTGATTGTTTTGAGACAAAACATCTACTAGGCATCCAACTTTATCAGCTATAACTTTTAACTGCTCATTTATTCACTTATTCAACAAACCTTTTTGAGTATCTAATATATGCCAAGCATTATGCCAGACATCAGGGAATACAAAGATGATTAAGCAGTAGTCATTGTTTTCAAAGAGAAAGCAGGCATATTCAGAGATCATTATAAACTCAAGTGGTAAAGGCAGTAATTTCTTGAGGCAGAGATCATTATGAGAAATTGAGGAAAGGCAACTAACCCAGCCTGGAAAAGTGATTACAAAGCTGAAACATATAAAATAAATAGGATTAGCAGTTAATCACGAAAGGTCATTACTAGTCAGCGGAGGCCTCATGAGCAAGGACATAAAAGAAAGAAAACATGTATGCACAGGAAATAAATGGCTCCATTTTGTGGGAAGCAGAGAAAGGTAAATCAAAGGGCAAACATGGTAAATAACAAGTAAACTAAAATGAGGCCTCAGGTGCCCAATTAAAGACTTGGTATTTTATCTTTTTTGATGGGGAAACGTTGAGAGGTTTAAGCCAGGGAAGAGTACACTGGATTAGAAAAGTGAGGCACATAACATTGTAACATTCATATTCCTGAGTGTTCATCTTGATGGCCAGATGGATAATAGATTGCAGAGGAATAAAACTAAAGGCAGGGTGGCCAGGGAGGACATATGTAATAAGCAATGAAGATAACCTAAAATGAAGCAGTGGTACTGGAGATAAGAAGAAAAGAGTGAGATATTTGAGAAATGTTGAAAAAAATGGTTTCCAATCCTCTCTGGCCATTAGAATAACAAATTTCCAAGCTGTCCTCCCAGAGATTTTGCTTTCATTGATCTAGGGTAGTTTTAAAGTTTGCTAAGGTATCCTAATTAGCAACTGAAGCTGAGAACCAGATTAGATAATGTAGTAATCACTGAAAAATTCAGGAATATAAAAAGTGCAGAAAATAGAGGAGTTAAAACAGGTTAATATTCCAGTTTTAATGACTTAGCAAAAGAGAACCTTAACAATTATCAGAGTATATCAAAGGACAGTCTATTTGGGGGAAAGGGAAAATTAATTTGGTTTTTAAAACTAAAAAATTTGGCATCTATCAAGTAAGCAGAAGGATATTTTTAGTTAGATGATTGGAAATATGTGATCTTACGTTTGGCAACATTGACAAATAAGTAATAACAGAGAGACGTGATGGCATGAAGGGAGATTATCTGGGATAAGAAGAGCATTGAGTTGAGAGATGAATCTTGAAGATCAACATTCAGAAGAAATCAGAGAAAAAAATATATCACAAAAAGATGGAGGATCACAAAAGAAACCAGTTGGGGGTAGTACCCTAGAAACCAGGAGAGTCTAGTGTTTCTATGAAGCAAACAACAATTTCAATTATAAGGAGAGGGGTCCAATAAGGAAAATGCAAAACACCCACTGGAGTCAATAATTGAGAGATCATGTGTGACCTAAATGAGAACAATGTCAATTAAAGAATGAGTTAAAAAGAATGGGATATTAAGGCACCTGGGGGGCTCAGTTGGTTGAGCATCTGACTTTGTCTTGGGTCATGATCTCAGGGACCAGCTTCAGGCTCTGCCCTCAGTGGGAGTCTACTTGTCCCTCCACCCCTACCTCCCACTCGTATACTCTCTCTCTCTCTCTCTCAAATTAATAAATAAAATCTTAAAAAAAAAAAAAAGAATGGGATATGAGGAACGAAAAGTAGAGATTAGTCTTTTAAGAAATCTGTGTAAGGATGGAGAAGAGACCTTGGTATCTACAGATGAATACAGAATTGGGTGAGGTTAGGGAGGCCAAAATTTTGGACTGAAAGAAACTAAAGCATGAGTGTACATGTGGAAAAATTAATTAGAAAGAAAGAGATTAAAGGGCATGTAATCCTACAAGAATGGAAAAACAGGATCTCTGAGATCTCAGAGATCTCTGAGAATGAAAAGGGAGAAACATGAAAATATTTAAATAATAGTATCTATAAAATAATGCGTAATTTTATTATAAATATTTTTAGAGGTGGTAAGAGGTTGAGGGTGGCCTGTTTGTTGGTTTCTAACTTCACTAGATAAAGTAGTAGACTTCTCAAATAGACTTCTCAAATAGAAGGGAACTTAAGAGGGGTAAAGGTTTTGAGTTGAAGAAAAGAAAAAGGAAAAGTAAGAGAAAAACACAGAATCCATTCAGAGAACACAGTGGAGTTTGGAGACCATGAATTAGACTGTGATACCAAAGTAGAAGGATTTGTATATTTCTCTAGCAGGGTGCTGGGGAAGTAAGATTGTAGCTTCAAAACAGGTTTGTGTTTCGATTGAACAGGCTTTGCAAAATGCAAGAATGAAAGAAATCAAGAAATCAAAAAAAATCACATCTTTTGGTGAGAGAGTATAGTTCAGATGATCAGCTAGATGGTTCAAGATAGTTCAAGATGGGTCAGGAAGGAAGAGAGCACACAGAACAGAAAAGATGGTTATCTTTTTCACATAAAGCGTTAACACACCTCAGCATCAGCAAAGTCATGTTATAATAATCTTGCCCCAAAAGAAATTATTCCACTTGCTCATGCCTATGTGCAGGTGCTTGTGAAAAATTTTACAGCTTTGCATGGACGTTTATACCATTAGGTATGCTTTTATGTACAGTCTACATGTAGTTAAATAAATTTTAAATACTCTTTCTTTTGCAGTATGTTTACTGTTCCAGTAACAAGAGTAAAATAATAATAAAAAAAGACACTTTCTCACACTAATAAAATTTTTATTTAAAATATTCGTGGTAGGGGTGCATGGGTGGCTCAGTTGGTTAAGCATCTGCCTTCAGCTCAGGTCATGATCTGTGGGTCCTGGGATCAAGCCCCATGTCAGGCTCCCTGCTCAGCAGAGAGCCTGCTTCTCCCTCTCCTTCTGCTGTTCCTTCTGCTTGTGCTCTCTCTGTGTCAAATACATAAATAAAATCTAAATAAATAAATAAAATAAAATGTTCACCAAAGGGCACCTTGGTGGCTCAGTCGGTTGAGAATCCAACTGTCCAATGCTTGCTTTGGGCTCAGGGTGGTGAGATTGAGCCCCTCATTGGTCTCCCTGCTCAGCAGGGATTCTGCTTGAAATTCTCTCTCTGCCTCTCCTGTTGCTCCTCCTCTTACTCACATGCGTGAGCACATAGGTCCATGTGCTCTCTCTCTCTTCCTCTCTCAAATAGATAAATCTTTAAAAATCAATCATCAATCAATCAATGTTCATGGAATGTATTTTTCACAAAATAATGAAACATTAAAAAAACAAAACTATTAACTTCATTTTACTATTTTTAAATGGTTGCCCAGACTACAAAAGACATTTTTAAAAACAAAGAGTTATTGGCTTTTTACCCATTTGTATATTTTAACCACTAACGTTGTATGTGCCTTTTCACACTGAGTGAAACAGCAATCGTCTAGAAATAAAATATCCTTCTAAGATGACATACAGAAACATGGGACATACAGAAACATACCAAGGACAACTTTCTGGACTACCACTTGCTCTACCATGTCATTTTAATTTCTTAATCTATGAGTAAAGGGTATATACAATCATTAGTAGGACTCATTTCCATTAATAGGGTGCTGAATGTCAAAGAACCAGAAAGGGTACTAATCAAGCCCGGGCTCTCTCAAAGCAGCATCTTAAAAACTCAATGGTATTTTTTAAAAAAATAAACAGTATTAAGTCGATCACCAAAACTCGTGTTTCTGTCAGTTGTCAAACACCGCTCCATAGACATTCTATCAGACTATGCCATGTATGAATTAGATTTCCAGTGTTTTCGATTGGGGTTGGACCTGGGTATGACTGGGATTGTCAGACCACTTTCAATGGTTTCTCCATTTTTTTTTTAAAGATTTTATTTATTTATTTGACAGAGAGAGATCACAAGTAGGCAGAGAGGCAAGCAGAGAGAGTGAGAGGGAAGCAGGCTCCCCGCCGAGCAGAGAGCCCGACGCGGGACTCGATCCCAGGACCCTGAGATCATGACCCCAGCCGAAGGCAGTGGCCCAAACCACTGAGCCACCCAGGCGCCCCGGTTTCTCCATTTTTTCATTCCTTTCTCACTTCGTGGTTTTGCCCCGGCACACTGTGTGCAGACACACACTCTCACACCTTTAGTGCGGCCCATCTGACTAAACTTGCTTTACTTAACCAATCTTAAATTCCTAGTACTCAGCTGTCCTGCTCCTTAATGTCTCAGTTAACCCACATTGTATACATTGTATTCAGATTGTATTCAATTTTTTCAGGCAAGCTCCTGTTTTCTCTCTCTGCCCTCTTTCTTTATAGCCCTCCCCCACTTGCTTGGTTAAGAAATTATGACAGATTTTCTCACATGATTGGTATATAAGCTCAATGTGTTATCATTTTCCAAATAGTTCCAGTTTATTTCAGGGTAGTAGGATGTTATCATCAGGTAGCATTTTATGAAGTGTCAGGCTTGGGTTGGGCTATTGATTTTGGTTCTGCGCACCCCACTACCCCACCACCACATCAAACGCCTCCCCAGCAAAAAGTCATTTGGTCCACTTTTACACATTTTTTTTTCCTCTGTCACATCTTGTTTTTGTTTTCCCTGCTAGCCAGAGGAAAGTGTCTATTTCCAATATTAAAAAAAAAAAAATCAAGAAGGCTTCATGTTGTTATTTAATCTGTAATATTAATGAAAAAACAGATGTACTTTTAAAATATAATTTTATGACCAGCAAGCCAGGATGAGAGGCAGAGACCTCAGTCAGGAGATACATAAGAAGCTTATATTTTCTACAGTCATGAAAAGGAATATTCACATGAATAATACTGACCTATGAAATATAGATCAAAGGCTTTCTTACCAGCTACAGTTGCATCTAAATATGAAGAAAAATGGATTTGAAAATAAAAGATGGCATTTTGGAAGGCATCCTCTGAGAAGGGACTGAGGTGATGAATACAATTAATTTCCTACTCTTCTTCTCTTTATGCCCTCCTCTCAATTGTCCATGTCACTCTCACAGGTCACAAAAGATTGCTGAGAAAGCAATCAAAATTGTGAGCATTGATTTTTTTAAAATGTACATAGAAGAATAAATGAGGGGATTATATGAGTTGAATGTCAACAGCAGAGAGAGAGAGACTACCTGCTAAAGTTGGTCAATTTCCTAAAGAAGCAGCAGGGGAAAAAATGTTTATAAACATTCTTGGGGTAAATAACCTTCGTGATTCTTCTCAGTTGCTAAATCTCTTGACAATCTTCCCCTTCCCCTCAGTTACAATAAGTCCGCCCAAAAAAGGAAGGAAGGAAGTTAATTCATACCTTAAAAGTCTCTCTCCTTCTTCTCACATTTACCCTTAGTTGATTTTTTTTAAGCATTAAACCATTCTACTATTGCATCAATGCATATAAAGAATAGCCAGAGAATCTTCACTCTGGGTCAGGTACAAGGTAATTCTTGCATGAAATTAGCTATTTCTAGGCAGAATTAAAAATAATGCTACCATGGCTCACGCAGCTTTCAAGCAAGCTTCTTTTCTAAATTCCAGTGTAGATGGCTTATCCTCTGCCTCTTAGCCACAACAAACCAGACGGAAACATGTCTTCTTACCTGTGGATATTGACAGAGATGTGTTGTAGGAAATAAGTGCTATTGTGAAATTGAGATTATATAATGCACAATTAAGCCATATTATTGGTGGGAAATGAACAGGACTATGTTATATTTCTGGAGTTTCTCTCATACATACTGTAATTACCTGCTATCAGTATATTCAACAAGTATTTGATGTAAATATATAATTACAGTGCCTACTATAAAAGTAAGAAAGAAATGAGTATTAACTTGGGCAAGGAAAGAGAGGGAATGTCCCATGGAGAAAGTAAACTGGACCTTCAAGGATGTTGAAGGAGGAAAACATAAATTTGGAGATAAGGGTTAAATGGAATGCACAAAAGAAGCATAACAAACAATTAAGTCTATGTGCCCAAGGGAAGGAAAGGTGCCAGTTCCTATAGTAGAAAGTTCACATTAAAAATGTCAAAATGCAACAGACAATAAAAAACAATTATGGAAATTTATTTTAAATTATATAATTGGGAGTTTGTACTAATTCTGTAGACAAAAGGGAACTTTAAGGTTACTGAAGAGGATAAAGATAAAATAAAATCAGTATTGGGACGCCTGGGTGACTCAGTTGGTTAAGCGGCTGCCTTCGGCTCAGCTTGTGATCCTGGCGTCCTGGGCTCGAATCCCACATAGGGCTCCTCGCTCGGTGGGGAGCCTGCTTCTCCCTCTGCCTCTGCCTGCCACTCTGTCTGCCTGTGCTCACTCTTTCTGACAAATAAATAAATAAAATATTAAAAAATAATAATAAAATAAAATCAGTATTTAAGGAGCATCGTTGTTAGTGTGGTGGACTATCTAAGAAAGTCTAGAAATGAAGAGAATGGTGGTGAGGGCTCTTGTTATGACACTGTTGACCCAGTTTGGGTTCAACAGTTTAGGATCTAGAATGGGTAGGTAGTAGGAAAAAATTAGAAGGATGAATGTCAGACACACTTTAAAGCAGAAGAAAGATTGTGACTTTGACTCTAATTGAATATAAATTTAATTGAAGTATAAAATAATAGGGTGCCTGGGTGGCTCAGTGAGTTAATCATCTGCCTTCAATTCAGTTCAGGTCATGATCCCAGAGTCCTGGGATCAAGCCCCATATGGGGATCCCGGCTCAGTGGAGAGTCCGCTTCTCCTCCCACTCTGCCACTCCCCTGCTTGTGCTCTCTCACTCTCATTCTCTTGCTCAAATAAGTAAATAAATAAATCTTTAAAAAAATTAAATGAAGCAAAATATAACATATCTGAACATATGTGTATTTGATAAAAATAGAAAAGTCAAGAACAGGAATAGACTTGGGGTTATAAGTTCATTTTCATACACATGGACTCCAGGTCGTATTTGATGATAAAGAGGTATTTCTCATGGAGGTTTCCTATCTTCTTCTGTATCACAATATCTAACAATATCTGGCAACATAATTGTTAGTTTGATAAATGGGAAAAAAATCTTAAGATAGAGGAAATCTCTGGGTTAAGAAGATCTAATGCTTTGATTCCAAATACACACCCCTTACTTAGTGATACAATATAGCCTTTGATTAAACATACTAAAAGGGGATTTCATTCCTATCTAGCCACTTCTGATGATGAGAAGAGAGCTCTTTCTTACAGAGAACCCAAGTCTATGTACTCAAAGATAATTCAGTGACTTCAGTTCTGCCACTTGGAACCACAGAGAAAAATATAATCTTCTTTTTGGTTGAAACCTCTTCACAGTATATCAGTATGACAATACATAACTCCCTTAACCTTCTATTCTTTTTCTAAGTACATATATTTTTAAAATTTTCATTATTATTTTTTTATTGAAGTATAGTTGACACACAATATTACATCAGTTTCGGGTGTAAAACATAGAGATTCAACAAGTGTATGTGTGGTGCTATGCTCATAATCAGTGTAGCTACCATCTGTTACCATACAGCACTATTACAATACCATTGCCTGTATCCCCTACACTGTACTTTTTGTTCTCATGACTTATTCATCCCATAACTAAAAGGTTGTATCTCCCCCCACCCTTTCATCCATTTTGCCCTTTGCCCCATCTCCCTCTCCTCTGGCAATCATCAGTTTGGTCTCACCTGTTCTCAGTGTAACATCCTCTAGATCCATCTGCATTTTTCAAAATGGCAAGATCTCATTCTTTTTTATTGGCTGAGTAATAGTCCATTTTTTTATACATACCACCTCTTTTTATCCATTCATCTATCAGTGGATATTTGGGTTGCTTCTGTATCTTGGCTATTGTAAGTGATGTAGTGGTAAACATAGAGGTGTATATATCTTTTTGAATTAGTGTTTGCACTTTCTTTGGGTAAATTCCCAGTAGTTGAATTACTGCATCATACAGTATTTCTATTTTCAACTTTTTTAAGAAACTATACCATTTTCCATAGTAGCTGCACTAGTTAGTTTACATTCCCCATCAGCAGTGCACAAGGGCTAACCCTTCTATTCTTTAGGATAAAGTACTTTAACTTCTTAAACTGGTCAGGTTATTTGGTTTCTATCCCTTTACCTTTTGGTGTTTCTTCCTTGGTCATACTCCATTTTGTTTAGATCTCTTAAAAAATGATGCTCATCTCAGGTAAACTGTGGACTTTGGGTGATTATGATACATCAATGCAGGCTCCTCAACTGTAACAAATGTACTACTCTGCTGGGCGATACTGATTATAGAAGAAGCTATGTATGCATAGGAGCAGATGGTATATGGGAAATCTCTGTACATTTTCCTCGATTTTGCTGTGAACCTAAAACTATTCTAATAAAATAAAGTCTTTTTAAAAATATGATGCTCAGATATGAATACTATTATCTGTGGACTCACAGAGTATATTTGGACTTAGTCATTTTCCAGACTGTAAGTTTATTAAGGCAGTCTTCTATATGATTAGTTGTGATCTATGGGCTCATTTGTTTGTTTAAGCTCAAGTATACTTCATCCAAAATGTTACTCAGCTATTTTTTTTTACCTGTCTTGTTAAATGCATAAGTAAACTTTCTCACCGTCCATCAGTTAAAACACGCATGCACATGTACACACACACCCAAACTCGATGGATGGATGGCACAATTTACCACACAACAGGCCCAAATCCAAGAAAGTTGATCAAATATGCCTTAAACAATTTCTATACCAGAATTGAAGAAAGAGTCTTCAAATACACTTCAGGTAATTTCTTTTACTATCGAAATTCAACATTTACAAAAGAGAAGATATCAGATGGCATTGAGCTAATGGCTGAAATGTGTAAGCTTATTTATTAGGAATGCCTCAACATTCTTCTTGAGCTATCATCAAAGGTTAAGCTTTAATAAAAAATAGAAATTTAAGAAAACAAAAAACTTTACAATAACTTCATATGTAATACATAATTAAAGAGTTTTGCTGAATCTGGATTTGAGGAGAATTTCAATAAGTCTAATACTAATACCTAACTAGTTAAGGAAGCTTAGCACTCTGGAAACAAAAACGTTTAGTTAAGTCTGAAATGGAATAGGTGGGATTCATTCCAAAGAAGTCTTAATGATGCATGTATCATAAAATCCACATTAAAAATAGAAAAGAAGGTAAGCATAGTCATTAAAGCACAATGTGTGAAAGTATCTAATAAACGCTAGCTTGTCCAAATAGTACAACAATTGGGGAGGGGTGCTGAGAGCGAAGGAAACTGCTTTATATTGATGTAAATTAAATTACTCATTTGACATGTAAAAACACAAGGCTGATCAGATTAGAGCCACCAGAAGAAGTGCAAGTGGAAACTGAATTAATAACTTTTGATGAAACAAAAAAAGTTAACCATGGAGTTTTTTTTTTTTTTTTTAAGATTTTATTCATTTATGAGACAGAGAGAGAGTGAGCAAGAAAGAGAATAGAAGCCTGGGGTGGGGGGGACAGGAAGAAGGAGAAGCAGACTCCTTGCTGAGCAGGGATCTCGAACTAGGACTCAATCTCAGGACCTTGGGATCATGACCTCAGATGAAGGTGGATGCTTTAAATGAAGCTTAACAGATGCTTAACTGAACTACCCAGGTGCCCCGAGATTGGTGGTGCTTGAATATCAGTGGGACCCACTCTGTTCCATGGCCAGAAACCAGATTTATTTATAGTTTGTGATGTCAAAATATGAGAAGTTGAAACACTGTAGTAGGTAGAATCAGAATATCAATAGGCCCTGGAGGTGAGCACTTACAAATACAGAGTCTATGGTCCATGCAACAATTTCACTACCTCTGTCCTTAAAATAGTCCCAGAAAATAGTGGATTATTTTCTCTCTGATAATAAAAAAGGAAATGGTGTCTATAATCTGACAAGAGAAAAAAATGGCACCAAAATGATGGCCATTATATTCACAGTTGGATACAGAAGTCAGATTTTTCATTCTGATCCCAATGGAATGAAGAATGGAAAATCTTACCCTATTCCTCACACAATGGAGTACAAGTACTTCTAATTATCTTCAGTCAAAATAAACCAATACGGGCTTACACTACAGCATTTTCAGGAGAACAACTGGGTTTAATAACAATGGTAACATTGACTATATAAATAGTCATAATAACCTAATTTATTATTTATTTCAAAAGCTTAAAAGTTTTTTTTGGAATTTAAAGATACAAAAAGATTATAATAAACACTTACGGTGAGGACTGATTCATCAAGTTAAACCTCAAGGGGCACCAAGAAGGTAAATATGGTGAGTACACTTTAAAGACTCTACAGAAAGGCAAATGAAAACATCAGGAGAACACTGCCTGAAATATTTCTTTGTCCACCCATCAAGCTGTGAAAATAAAGAGGAGGAGAAAAAAGAGAGCAGTCTTAAATTAAAACAAAACAAAGCAAAGCAAAAAAAACAACAGCACAAATAAAAAAACTAAGTTACTCCTTTCTTAAAGTGTTCACATTTTTAATAGACCAAATATTTGGTTGAAACTATTTTTCTTACATCACTAAATGTTTTTGAGTAGCAAAGGAAGGAGCAGGTTTTTTTTTTATTGTTTTTATAAGATTTCATTTATTTATTTGTCAGAGAGATGGAGAGAGAGAGAGCACAAGCGGGGGGAGCAGCAGGCAGAGAGAGAAGCAGACTCCCCACTGAACAGGGAGCCTGATGTTGGGCTCCATCCCAGGACCCTGGGATCATGACCTGATCTGAAGGCAGCGGCTTACCCGACTGAGCCACCCAGCTGTCCTGAAAAGCTTTAAAAATCCTTTAATTTGTCTATGTTAAATAGCTGAACTGCTTAATTTAATTTGATTTTTTAAAAAAGATTTTATTCATTTACTTATTTGACAGAGAGATACACAGTGAGAGAGGGAACACAAGCACAAGCAGGAGGAGTGGGAGAAGGAGAAGCAGGCAGACTCCCCACTCCCCAGCAGGGAGCCTGACACAGGGCTAGATCCCAGGACCCTGGGATCATGACCTGACCAAAGGCAGTTGCTTAAAAACTGAGCCACCCAGGCACCCCTGAAGTGCTTAATTTTATTTACTTTTTATTATTTTTTAAATTTTTTTGGTAGTAAAACAATAAAGGAACTTATTTCAGTGAGGCCAATGGACTAGCCTCTCAAAAAACTAGCCAAAAATTCAAGTTTATGTAAGGAAAATGGGACAAAGTTTGGTGGGTACATGCAGGTGGGCAGTAAAAATCAGGTCATGATTGTCATGAGTAGGATCTTGATGGCTCAGGGAAGTCCCTGTTGCTTGAGGGGATAGTTTCAGTTCCCATCAGGGGATGCTTTGCCTACAGGATCTTTTACCTGAATGAAAATTAAGTTCTTAATTAGAAAGTATAGACTGAGGTCAAAATGGGAGTAGGTGAAGTCCTCTTTCAAGGCAAGGGAAAAGTTAACTTGGAGGAAGAGGTAGAGTTTCTCTGCCATGTCTGTGTCTCGTAAAGCACCATATCCCACCACAATGGAGCCCTCTAGAATTTTGTTGTGATCCCTGATCACTAGGATCTTAATAAATTCTCGGTAATTACTGTAATAGGGATTTGGGTTAAGTGTTCAGACGTGGTGATTAACTACTGTGGTTTTCTTGGGACCAAGGGGTTTTCCCGGCCTGTGAAACTCAGTGTTAAGACTGGTCACTGACATTTTTTTTTTCATTTTATTTTATTTCTTTTCAGTGTTCCAGAATTCATTGTTTATGCACCACACCCAGTACTGCATACAATACATGCCCTCCATAAAACCCACCACCAGGCTCACCCAGCCCCCCACCCCCTCCCCTCCAAAATGCTCAATTTGTTTCTCAGCGTCCACAGTCTCTCATAGTTCTTCTCCCCCTCCAATTTCCCCCAACTCACTTCTCTCCATCTCCCCACATCCTCCGTGTTATTCCTTATGCTCCACAAATAAGTGAAACCATATGATAATTGGCTCTCTCTGCTTGGCTTATTTCACTCAGCATAATCTCTTAATTTTAAATCAAGATACTTTATCATTAAACACTAACATTTCAGTTTTATTTAATGTACAAATGGAGTGTACTAGTATACAAACTAAACAAGAAAAATCATTGTACTAGAAAATGTTTAGTTTAAATGGTGAAAACCCATTCAAATGAGTATAAGTAAAATAATGAGGGAAGGGGATGTGGGAAAAGGTGCTATGGGCTCAGGCCTAAGCTGGGTTCCAGGGGCTCAAACATTGTGTTGCCTCTGTGTTGGTCCTACTTAGTAGGAAGTTAACTGCTGGCAGTTTTAACCTCCTCATTCACACAGCTTATTATCCTTGTAAGGAGGCTCTCCTTCAGATGGTTTGAGGAAACTCACAGGGAAGGCCCTGATGACCTTGGCTTGTGTCATCATCAAACTTCCATTTACTGGATCCAGGAGATTGAAGTGATGATTCAGGGTTCTTCCTGCAGCCACTTGGGAGTGAGAATGAAATGGGGAGGTCTGGATGCTAACTGGACAGAAACCACATGTCCCCTAAGATATCTCATGGTTACAAAACCTCTATATGGAAGATGAAAAGGAAGCTCTGAGTTTAGTCCTCATTCCATTGATTACTGCCTGGTAACTAGTCACCCAATCACATTAACTTCAGTTTCCTCTGAAGTAGAAACATAGACCATTATTCTCACAAGATGACTGAGAATTCTGTTCATCAAATGACAATGCCAAGAAAATGACCATGCCAGCAACTTTCCTAGTTTCACTTCTACCCCACCAGGTCTTTGCCGCATCCTCCCCTTGTAGTTGATCTCTGAATGTGGAACGGGTGAGCACGCTACCCTATATCCACTTCCTGCCCTTCACCAACTGCAACATCTCTTTAAATGACCTCCTCTTCTCTCATGACTTTAGAGATCATTTCTATGTCCAGTCTACATACCTATCTCCAGTTCTAACCTTTCCCTATAATTCCAGACTCATGTATGCAAATATCTACTTGATAGTTCTACGGGCATGTTTAATAGCCACAAGGAGAATTTCTGATATCATAGACTCTCAATCCCATTTCCTCTCTCCTGTGTACCCCTCACATTAGTAAACAGCATTGCAATTCATGCAAATACTTAAGACAAAAATCTAGGAATTACTCTTGCTGCTGTTTCTTCATCCTTCAAATGCATGGTTTTGGCAAATCATGTAAATTCTACTTGCAAAACTTAACTCAAATTCACCCTCGTTTCTATCGCTGCTTATTAACAACACAGCTCTAGAAACCATTGCCTCTTGGCTTAACTATGAGCCTCCCTGCCTTCCTATAACCTATTCTCTGCAAAACAGCCAGAGTATTCTTGTTAAAATACACTTTAGCTCATATCACACAAAACTCGCACACCTCATTCGCCTTCCCAACACACTTGGAGTAAAAGCCCTCACCTCCAATATTACCTGCAAGGCCATACTTGATCTGACCCCCAATGTCTTTCAGATCTGACCATGCCTATCTCTCACCCACAATGGCTCATTCTTGCCTTAGGGATTTTGTTCCAGCCACTCCCTTTGCCTACTCCTCCTCTTCATCTCATCAAGACTGATTCCTTGTAGTCAGTTATCAATCTAAGTATCACCTCTGCAGAATGTTATCTAGGAAAAACTCCCCTGTTATTTCTTTACTGTTCACTCAGTACTTCTGAACTCCAAATATGTGTGGGTTTTCACATGAAGCAATTCTCCAATTCTGACCAACATCAACGGGGTGTCCTAAATTCATTCAGTTCTGACACTATCCATGGAGAGTTAGCATTAGATCATACAAATTAGGGACTCAGTCCTGTAAGACGACCCTAACCCAGACTTCAGATGCCAATCACAAGTCTATGTAGGTGGTTACCTGTGCTTCTGACTGAATGGCTAGAAATGGGAGGTTCCCACATGTGAGAGAAAAACTCTCTAAAGGCTTGATATATAGGGAAACCATTTAGATTTCTAAGTCAGCAGGATTGTATGTAAATGTTGTTTAAACCCAAAGCCCAATTTATGGCCCACCAAGAATACATTGTATATCTGCCTTGTAACTGCGTAGCCTAAAGGAAAACCATCCTGTCCTTAAGATACCCATCAATGCTCCTACTACTACTTCCTGCATTCCTTGAAGTTAAAACTCATGATTCCTGCCCATTTGTTAATCTACAATCTTTTGACCTTTTATAAGACGCAAAAAAGTATTTAACCCTGTAGAAACTGCTCATTTTTCAGACATGTTCTTCCTTGTGAAGAGTATGTTTCCTGGGCTCCCATAAAACTTTCTTTCTTTTAGAGATTCTAAAAGGTTTCCCCATTTTGCATCAATACACAACCCCTTCCTTCCAGGGGGGGTTGATTAATTTGCTGTAGCAGTTTACAGAACTCAGGAAAACAGTTTACTAACTAGATTACCTATTTATTATTACAAAGGATTTTAAAGGATACAAATAAACGGTTAAATGAAGAGATACGTATGGCCAGGTCTGGAAGTGTCCTGAGCACAGGAGCTTCTGTCCCTGTAGAGTTCAGGATGTGCCAAACTTTTTCACTAACCTGGAAACCCTTCGAACTCCATACTTTTGGGGGTTTTAATGGAGGCTTCATTCCATGTGTATGATTAAATCATTGGTCATTGGTAATTAATTAAGCCAATCTCTAGCCCTTCCCTCCATCTTGGAGGTAAGAAAGGGTAGGTGGAAGGGTGTGACTGAAAAATTCCTATCCTTTAATGGCTTCGTTGGTTCTGCTGGCTATCAATCCCCTTCCTCAGTGGCTTTCCCAAACTCTCCTCATTAACATAAATACTGTTTGGTTGAAAGGGACTTGTGAATAATAAAAAGTACCTTTATTGCTCTTAGGAAATTATTGGAGTTTTAAGAGTGCTATGCAAGGACTGGGTAGCCACCATATAGATATTTGTTATAAAACATACCATCACAATTGTTCTCCAATTATTCAATAAAAAATGGCCACCAAATCTCACTCTTTTATTGGAGTCTGCAATTTTTTTTTTTTTTTTTCTGTGAAGGACCAGATAGCAAATCTTTTAGGTCTTTCTCCCCATATGTTGTCTCCTACAACTCATTGGTATTGCATCAGGAAAGCAGCCATAGACAGTATGTAAAGAAATAAAACTTTATTTGCAAAAACATTTTGCCAATGCCAACTCAATTACATCAAGCGGTTTTAATTCTCTGTTTAATATTATCTTATTTGTGCATAGTGTTTTCATACATTCAAATTTAAACTCTGCCCAAATATCCTCAAAAGAGCACTCTAGGAGAAACAAGCTTGACCACCCTGCCATCATCAAGTTCCCCCTCACCATGGAATCAGCCACAAAAAATATAGAAGATAACAATATACTTGTGTTTATTGTGGATGTCAATGCCAACAAACACCAGATCAAATAAACTGTGAAGAAGCTCTATGACTTTGATGTGGCCAAGGCCGACACCCTGATCAGACCAGATGGAGAGAAGAAGGTATATGTTCAATTGACTTTTGACTATGATGCTTGAATGTTGCCAACAAACTTGGGATCATCTAAGCTGAGTCCAGTTGGCTAAATCCTATCTAAGTTTTTCATCGTAAAAAAAAAAATTAAATAATGAACTCTGCGAGAGCAGCAATAACTTTGATTATCTCCCTCATTGTTTTATTGTTTGTTTTCCCTAACACCTAATGATTGGAGCATAAACAGAACTTGGTTAGTTGGATGGATGGATGGATGGATGGATGGAAGGAAGAAACTGGTATATAAAATTCAAAACACTACAGAAAAAACAAAACACCTCAGAGCATTTACCTAATTTTTCATTAGGACAAGAACTATTGGGAAATTGTTAGTATAAATAAGTGATTTTACTGTTTAAAAGTCTCTGTTTCTTCCTTAAATACAAGTATACTCATAACGATAGCAAGACAAAGGAAAATTTAAATTGTGTTTCCACAGTTCATATTTGACAAATTCTACTCATTTTTACTTTACATTAAGGCCTTTCTTTAAGCCAGTCATTCTCAGTCTGGGTGATTTTGCCTCCCAGGGGATATTTGTCATTGTCTGGAGAAATATTTAATTTTAGAACTTGGGAGGAGGGGGTACCACTGGCATCTAGAGGCCAGAAGCCAGAGATGTCACTAAATATCCTACAATGCTTAGGACAAACCCCCACAACAAAGAATGATCTAGTCCAAAATGCAGTAGTGCTGGGTTAAGAAATCTTGGCTTAAGCTTATTTCCCATGAAAATAGGTCTCTGTGTTTGGAAAAATTTTGTGAAATTTCAGTGCCCGTAGACTACTTGTGAAAATTTGTGAGAAATTCAATTTTATTTCCTAACATCCTCAAGTTTTGTATGAGACACAAAGCAGTTCTGAGAGGAACACTTTAGTTGGGGAAAAAGAAGACAAACCTCACTGTCACATTTGTATTCCAAGAACATTCAGCCAATCTGATAACCGCCTTAGTGGAGTCAGACTTCAGGCTGCCTGCTCCGTGGACTTATACAAGGTTAAGTGCCTACCGCGTTTCATGATATTCATTAGCCAAATGACAACAATGACAGTAACTTTGAGCTGACATCCTATGGCAGCAACAAAACAGGAAAGGAAGGAAGGAGCATTCCAAGGGCAAGAACAATACAGCAAGTATCCTTTTATAGCTTTCATGTAAGCCTATGACTTTGTTGTTGCATGCTGATACCGCCCATTGTTGAGTTAAACTGGCCCCATGCCACATTACTTCAACAAGTTAAGCTCAAACAATAGCTATAATTTCTCAATAGTTAATGCTAGAAATAATATTATACTTACTTAAATTTTTAAAAATCTTGATAGAATATAGCAAGAATCTCTTGGTATAAAGATCCATTATTTAGGAACACAAAGAGAGACTTTCAAAACATTTACTCATACTTACCTCACCTAGCAGGGGAGCAGGTGTGTGTGTGTGTGTGTGCGTGTGTGTGTGTGTATTTGTGTGTATTGTGTGTTGAGTGAGGGGGAAAGTGTGTCTAAAAGACAAACAAAGGCAATGTTCTGCACATTTTGATGCTGTCCATATCATTAAATAAATAACAGGGATTATATATGAATAATGTATAATTACATCTTCATGAACCTGCACAATATTTCATTATTCAAATTCTACTCCCATCTCTGTGATTATTCCTTCCTGCCACCTTCCCAGGGAGTCCTTTTTGTTTTCTCATGCGAATATTTTTTAAAGGTCTGCCTTTGGTTCCCTCTTCTAATTATGTATTTATTTGAAGATTTCATCTACTCTAACAGCTTCAACTATTGCTTTCCTGTCAGTAACTTTCAACTCTTTACCTCCATTTTTCACCAACCTCAGGAATATTTATTCTTTGATTTTAATAGTTATGGATGCATCTGTTTGGAAATCCTGTTGGTTCCTTAAATTGCATGAGTCCAAAACTCAGTTCATAATTTCCTCCTTTTATATAGAATTTTTTCCACAGACTCCCGTCTCACCCATCCCATTGGGTAATACAAAAATATGGAAGTCACCCCGACACCTTCTTTCTCCTTAATGTGCAATTTCCTATCCATTATAAAATTCTACTTTTTCCCTCTGAAATATTTCTTAAATGTATTTATTGCTTCCCTCTCCCTTACCACCAAATTAGTCTGTGTTATCACCTCATCCTCTGATTATGATACTTTCATGTTTAAATATAGCTGATGTCATCCTATTGCTCTTAGGGTGGCCCTTTAACATGGACTGCAAGGATCTGTATGGTTTAGCTCTTTCTTGCCCTTCCTTTCTTTTGCTCTGCTCCAGTGACACAGCCATCTTTCCTTTTCTGACACAAGTTGTTTCTACACTTCTCTCTCTCTCTCTCTCTCTCTCTCTCTCTCACACACACACACACACTCAGACTCTGCTTTAGAAGGAATTTTGCTGCCCTCCTCTTCTATTGGCTGTCACTACCAACAATTCAGATTTCAGATTAAGAGTCATTTTATTGGGAGAAGCACTTCCCCAGAAGCACTGGAAAGACTTCTTTTATTGTAGCCTCAAGTGTAATGAGATATCTCCCCTTTATGGTGCTTGTCACATTTGTTACACTGTTTATATTTGTTTGTATTATCAAATATCCCAGCTGTCTTCCCTAATAGACTATAATCTATCTGTTTGTGTTCAGCATTTTATCCCTAGCACTTAGCTTGGTTTCTGGCACATGATAGGATATCAATAAATATCTGCTAGAAGTATGCACAAAATAAACTCCTCATGTCAATCCATCAGTTCATTTCCTAAATGCTTATGTTTCTGAGTTCTCTTATTCTATCGTGGTTATCATCATCTACTAGACCCCAGGCCTAAATTTTCAGACTTCCTTGGCTTCTCTCTCTCTCTTTTCCCACCCACAACTAATTATTTGCAGCGTCATTGATTCTACCCCAGAGCACATTTCCCAAGAGCCTTCTCATTGTCATTACTGGTCTTTCCTGCTACAGGCTGTCCTCATCCTGTCTCTAGGCTACTGCAAAATCACCCAGTTGGTTTCTGTATTGAATCTTTTCTTGTCTCCATCTTTCTTTCACCTTCAACAACACTGTTCATGTTGCTTCTATGATCAAAATGATTTTAGCATTCTTGACCATGTATTCAAGACAGTATCCAGTAGGCAGCTTCTCTATAACCTTGACTCTGCACATTTTCTTAACTATCTCTAAACATTCTGATTTTCACATCTTATATTCCAACTGAACTGAAATATTTCGTGTTCCCTGGACATGACTTGTTTTTAGCACTTCTAGAACTTTATCTGTAATACTCTCCCCCTCAAGCACACATTCAACTTTCCTTTTCTAGACTACTTTCTTATATTCAAGGATTCTTTTTTCTTTTGTTTCACATTTTTATTTTTAATTTAAGTGCAATTAACATTTAGTGCACTATTAGTTTCAGAGGTAGAGTTCAGTGACTCATCAGTCTTATATAACAACCCGTGGCTCATTATATCACATGCCCTCCTTAATGCCTATCACCCAGTTACCCCATCCCTCCACTCCCCCCACAAGGATTCTTTCTTACTACCATTGTATAGACTAGAGTGATCAACAAACAATGCTTAATAGATATATTTAACAAATTGCTTCATCCTTTCCTTTTTTCCTATGTAACATTAGTTTACATATTTTCTTACATAATATATATCTTTCTATCAGAGTTTTTCCATGCCTTTTTTGAAAAGACAACCACCAAAAGAAGGTTTTATGAAGTCTGCCTCCTTTGATTTTTAAGGGTACTTCATGTTTTTCAAAACTGACAACATGATAAGAGCAGGATTTTAAAATTATGACCTAGGAAAAACAAGCACAAGCACTTGTTAAAAATTGTGCTTTTCTGTACTCAAGGATGACATGCAATTCATAAACTGATCAAAGACTGGAGAAAGATAAAGTTTATCTAAAATAATAATACACACTATAAATACTAAAATAGTAGCCCTGGAAAAGTTTAACTTGGCTTTCACTGCAATAGGTACCTTTTATCTCAGGAAATCTCTCAACTGTTTCTTGAGGATGTTAACCATGGGTGTTCTTAGCACTTTAGGCTAAGGAAACTTATCATTGTATTGATTGTATTTATTTCCAGGTTGTCAACCTAGAAACTGTAATTTTGAATTGCTAATGCTACAGATATTTTTTCTTTCCTGCAAAAACACTAAACTTAAGTTAAAAAAATAGTTTTTTTTTAAATTTTATATACACTCTACCAAGTGCTTTTTATATATTTTCCAGTAAGGCTCTACTATATTTTAAAGCAGATTTTACTTTAATTTTAAATAGTCTTTATACATAAACCATGTAAGTATTGAGATTTTTCTATTAGGGAGTTATTCACCTATATTTTTTTTTTTATCTTAAATGTCTTTCATATAGTTCATTGCTCCAAGCCATATGCATACACACACACACACACATGCACCCATAAGTAGGGTTAGTAAAGTGCATACGTAGTATAAAAAATTTATAGATTAAAATGAGAATATGAAAGTATATGGTATAAAGTTTAAATACAATCTTTTAAGAATCGTCCCACATGAAGATCATGGTGGTAAAACCACAAACCAACCAATGAATGGAAATCTTTCTTTTTAAGTTTCAAGGCTTTTCCAAAAAGAGTTTAAAGCCATTGAAGGCTTTTCTGTGGAGTAAACTGAATGTGTATGTGTGGAGGCATCTAAAAATAAAACAGTGTAAACTTTACATCACTTTAAAATTTAACTCTTGTGATCATGAAACTAAGGTGAGTGTCGTCTTTCAAAATTGAGATACAATGTGGAAACAGACCATTATCTGTTATGATGCTTTAGTATATGGCAAGAAAAAAGTTATTTACTTAAAAGTGAAGTTATAATAAAGAAACACTACTCTACTGAGTTTAACGTTTAACATTAATTTAACATCTATTTATTAATTTTTAGGGTAAAGTTAATTTATGAGATAAAAAGTATTATTTAAAACATTGACATCAGTAAAACATTGAGGAAAAAAACTTTATTTTATTAATAGCTGATTTGAATTAATGGAACAGCCCATTCCTTAATAATAACAGCAGTGACAATTATTACTATTAGTGTTACTTACATACTTAGCAGCATCTTTTATTTTATCTTTTTTTTATCTTTTATTTTATTTATTTATTTTATCTTTTTATTTTGGTTTATAGAGTTAATTGAACCTGCTTTGCATCATACAAATTTGCCTTGGGTTTGATAGGTTACCATCATTTATAACACTCATTAGCTTACATTTGTTGAATATTGACTGGGTACCATACACATATAAGGACATACTGCCCTTATTTTTTTTTTTATAATTTTTTAATTCTTATAACACCCTTATAAAGTAGGTACTATTACTCTGATTTCAAGAAACCAAGATTTATAAAACTAAGTAGTTTACTCAAATCATATAGCTAGTAATTAGTATAACTGGTTCAGAGCTAGGCCATTCTGAACCTATGCTCCCAACCCTCTCACAACATTATTGATTCCCTAAACTGTGATTTCCTGATCTAAGACTGTTACAATGTTTAATCCTAAAAAAGACATGAACTATAAAATTTTATCTCTATACTAAAAATTAAAATTGTAGCTCAAATAAATCAATTATCTTGTACCTAAATGTTATTCTTAAAGATAAAAACCATGGTTTGTCTAAATTTAGAGCTCATGCTGTTTTCACTCTAGCAGCCCAATTGGACTCTAGGCAAAGATGGAAATGATCTCTCTTGGCTCTCTAATGTGGCTATTGGAACAGAGCTGATGCTACTGAAGAACTATGTCTTAAGTTTTAGTTAATTTTAATTAATGAAAATTCTAATTTAAATGCTACGTGTAGCTAATGGCTACGTTACCACACAGCACAACCAGGACTGAATTCTATTATCCTGACCTCCTAAAGCCATATATAAAGAAAACTTTATGAAAAAATGTAATGAACTTAATTACTAAATAAATTTTAAATAAATTCAATTATTCCTCATTAGTTAATCCTTTAATTCAATATAAACAGGAATTTCCAAGTAAAGTAACCCAGCCGTATCCAATGTAGAACTCAAAAACTTTTCCTTCTCAATGTTTTTTCTAAGTTTACTTTTTCCCTAGTTGCTTTTTTTCTACTTAACCTTTTTTCAAATTGCTTAAAAATAAAAAGATACACATTAAATCATGCTGGAAAAATATTTTGCTGTGCATCCTTGACCATCTTTCCCTTTATTTTTCTAGCGTCTAGAAAATGTGAGCTCTGTCTCCAATCTTTCTGCAGGAAATCTGTTTCATATTTTACTGGTTGTGTTGTGACATTCACAGATCAGTAAATCCCAATTTGTAGGACTAGGGGTCAGAGATGGGGCAGTTAAGTCAAAGGGGATTGAATTTAATGTCACTGTCACTAGTCTGGGCAAACAACACAATGCATGAAGATTTTGGTTTTTCACTCTTCCAGTAACATGGAAAAGCAATCTTACAAAATTAAATGTTTCTAGGCTAAGTTCTGTGACAACAGTTATTGGCAAATGAGATGCCTTGGTACAGGTCTAAGCTGCTTGCCTGATGGACGGTAAAAACTTCGTCCTCTTACTACCCCCATTAACACTGCAGGACCTTAGGCTACATCAAGATGCTATTTACATCCTAGAGTTAGTCTTAGAACATGATATAATATCAATCCAGACTTCTGAGAAACAGCAAATAAACAGTTATTCTTGAGCTTGTCAAATTGCCATAGATCCTAACTATGCTACTCCCTTTTCCTCTTGCCCTATTCACCTCCAGAATCCAGAGTTGACTCCCAAACTCCCTGGGTTACAAAGAGGGATTGGTCTACACTAATACACATTCATACCTCCTAAACAGTTTCTACCATGCACATTTTCCTGACTTTTCTTAGACTCCAGATACCTTAGTACAAACTTTGATTAAAATCTGGAGTCTTCAGAAATGGCATTTCCCTGGCGCTCGTCTTAATATCATGCTATCCTTTATCTCCAGGTCCTAAGTTGGAGCCCTATATTTTGTGTAGCGATTACTTAAGTAAATAAATAAAAATGTTTAAAGATTTTCTTTAGGGGCACCTGGGTGGCTCAGTGGGTTAAGCCTCTGCCTTCGGCTCAGGTCATGATCTCAGGGTCCTGGGATCAAGTCCTGCATCGGGCTCTCTGCTTAGCAGGGAGCCTGCTTCCTCATCTCTCTCTGCCTGCCTCTCTGCCTACTTGTGATCTCTCTCTGTAAAACAAATAAAATCTTTAAAAATAAATAAAATAAATATTTTCTTTATTTATTTGAGATAGAAAGAGAGAGAGAGAGGGCAGGGTGAGGAGCAGAGTGGGAAGGAGAGGGAGACAATCCTAAGCTCTGAGCTTTGGGTCTCAGGTCTAGGTCCATCCAATGGAGAACATCATGACCCAAGGTGAAACCAAGAGACATAGGCTTAACCAACTGAGCCACCCAAGTGCACCAATAAATAAATTAATTAAAAATAAATAAAAAAATAAAATATAACATTGTGTTTGTTTATTTTTAAAGAAGGAATGGCATCTCCCCTGTACTCCTGATTTAAAAACCAAGCACCATTCTCTTGTTATAATCATTTCTTTTAGGTCTTTCTTTCTTCTTCTTTTTTTAAAAATCTCATTCCAGTTTAACGTTAGGCAAAAATTTCATAATATAACTCATATATCAGTGGGATGAAGATGATTTCAAAATCATTAGATGTATTTCTTGCCATTCACCTCTCCTGACCTAATGTGAATATTGTTATTAAATTAGATGGATTAAATGGAAACTTTACTGGTTTTCCATTTGTGTTTAAATCCTGACCCTGATTCTTGCAAGCCATGGCCTTGGTTGAGTTCTTTTAATTCTCTCAGTCTTCATCTCTTTATCTGGAAAATGAGTGTGATAATGATACTATATGGAGTTCCTGTAAGAATTACATAAGATAATTTACATGAATTACTTAAAATATGGTTTGACAGATTAAAAACACTTAATGGTATTACTGTCCTTCTATTGTTGTTCATGTAAATAGATGTGGGAAAACTAATGACAGCTAATAAGTACACACTTTAATCTATTTATATGTAGACCAAGACACAGTAATGAATATTCAACCAAAACCAAGGAAAAATATTTTAGAGTATCTATAAAGAATTAAACATGATGATAGGTTGTTAATCCCTCAAATCACATTTTCCTACTATTTGAGGAATACATAAATAAAAATATTATTCCTACTATTTAATTTATAATCAAACATGAATCAAAAAAAATGACAATGGTTTTTTCTGAGGCTTTACCTGGAGCTAGTTAATGCCAATTGGTATATTTTTAAGAAAGAAAGAATTCTCAATATATAAGCCAGAAATGAAGCACATTTCTTACTGATCAAAACAATTCTTCTTCCTGGTTTTCTTTACTGTTTGTATTTGCTTAAGGAAGTCTTCCTAATGTCCAAATAAGAGTTCATCGCTGAGATGAAGTGAAACTCCAACCTCCCCATCACATGGAAGTAGTAATTAAATCAGGCTTGTGTGTACAGTTAGGTCTCAATCAACCCTGTTGACAAAGCCCAATTTGACATACACTCTAAACTCTAGAGCTTATTTCAAAACTGCATCTTTGTAAGTTTCAGTGTATCATTCTGCAACATCTTCAACCAGGATTGTTTTCTGAATTTTTACAGGATCATCTACACTTTTATCTTTGTGAAAGTGTATCTTTGTGAAAGTGTAGCCATGATATTTCTATGACATGTTAGATTAACTTGTTCTTATTTTCTAGAATAAAGCAGGAAAGAGGGTTTAAAAAGGCAATGAAAATGGAATTATAATACTGTGTATCTTTTCTATTTGCATACTAATGTACTATACTGCAAACATTTGGGTACACATTGAATGTCAGCAATCAGAGCACAGCAGGTTCCTCAAACCATATAGCCTAAGATATATAACATCCCACACATTTTGATTAAAAATTGAAAATACTATTCAAAGTAATAAAACCCACTTCAAAACTGGCATAATAATATATCCAGAAATCAAAATTAAGTTTTCATGGAATCTAAGTGCTATCTGAGTTAAATTAGCTTTTGCAGAAAAGTTTAAAAAATGGCATTGCAATTATTTCTGAAAACCCTATAATATATTAAAGGACAGCTTTGTAGTTCATTTGCAAGTACCTGAAAGATGTCAAGAGAATAAGTTATTCTCTGTAAGGAAGATTTGGTTACATGCTTTTGTCTTAACTTTAAATCTTTAAGTGTAAAGTTTAATAAATTGTCAAAATGTTAACTGTGTTTCGTAACAAACAAAACACACCACTACTAGTTGAACACTTTTTCTTAGAAAACACAGATTTGTGCTTAAGGTAATAATATGTCCTGCTACAGACTCCTTTACAGCTAGTAGTGGCTACATGACCCAGGACTAGACAGGAAAATGTACGAGAAGATGCTAGAGAAGGTACTCCTTCCCAAACAGGAGGCAAAATTATGGTAGGATAAAGCATTTTTGCCATTTGTACATTCCACTGCCTGGAACACAGATATGATGACTAGAGGTATAATGTCAATCTTGCCACCATGAAGATAAAAGATTATCTGTCTAGGATGGTAAGAGCAGGAAAACAGGAGACTGAAGAATTGCAATATCATGAAGCTGCTTTAATTGTCAAGACTGCTCCCCTCAGACAACTTGAGAGAGAAAAATGAACGACCTAACTGATTAAGCCCCTATTGGTTGTGTTCTTTGTAAAATGCAGCCAAACACAAACCTAATATAAAATTATAAAATTATATAACTATATATAAAATTTTATATATAATTTTATATAAAATTCTAAAACTATAAAATTACAAACATTCTAAGCAGTGGTGTTTAATTATTTGGCTAAGATCAATGATAGAATGAGAAAATAACAATGTATAGAAATGGAAAAGAAAAGTAATGATATCATATTTTTAATATGTGCATGTTCTCTTAAGTATTCTCTAACAAGTCTGTTATAAAATACAACTTCAGCATTTTTGCATACTTTCAGTCATTCCAAAATAATGTTTTTTTAATGACTTACAACAGGCTACTCAATCATCAAGTGGATCACAAACTCTTTCCTAGTTTGCTCAAATCTAAAGCAGAGTGATAAAAATGATCAAAGTCCTTAGGTTAAAATGATCCAATCAGAAGTACTGGATGAGAGAGAAATTGAATTTCTACTCTTTTTGGTAATTATCTCTTTACACAATAGAGACGTATGCTATAGTGACAGAATTTCTATCTGTTATTTAAAAGCAGCATTTGAAAACACTTACCAATCAAGGAATAATTTCATGTCTGAAAATTTAAAAAATGAGATTGGTTGTAGAAAGAGCAGGAGGTGAGGGGCGCCTGGGTGGCTCAGTGGGTTAAAGCCTCTGCCTTCGGCTCAGGTCATGATCCCAGGGTCCTGGGATCTGAGCCCCGCATCGGGCTCTCCGCTCAGCGGGGAGCCTGCTTCCTCCTCTCTCTCTGCCTGCCTCTCTGCCTACTTGAGATCTCTGTCTGTCAAATAAATAAGTAAAATCTTTAAAAAAAAAAAAGAGCAGGAGGTGTTGCTTCATGACACATCCAGTATTTATTTAAATAAAATCTTTATTCTCTGATCTGTACTTACATACACATTTATTTTTGAAACTGTATGTAAATGAAGTTTAACCATTTTTTTCTGAAAAATTAGAGTAAGATTCAATTTCATCATAAGAAAATCTTTTGTAAAAGACACTTGGGACAATTCTCTGTACCTATTTCCTTATGTGTAGAATGGGAGAATATTTCCTACCCCAAAGAGTTGCTAAATGGTATGTACATTAAGCACATCAAACATGTCTGGCACAAAGTAAGGAAATATTAATAAAAGACTGTTATTTCCATTGTTAGGGAAGGGAGATATGATGATGTGTTTCCCCCAAATGTGTGCCTTCCTTCTGCAGTGTTGAGCTTTGGCTAGGTAGTGGCTCCCCAGCTAGGGACTACATTACTTAGCTCCTCTTGCAAATTAGTGGGGCTTGTGCTTAGTGCTTGCTTGTGGAATGTGAGTGTCAGTGGAATGTATCACTTCTAGGTCACAGTATTTACCAAGTAACTGTGTTTCCCTATGTGTTTTTCTCCCCATTTGCCCAGTATATATGGATGAACTCCAAGACTCTATGAGATGAAGAGGCATAAAGTGGAAGAAATCTGCATCCTTGAGTCACCAAATGGAGGAAAGTCATGTATGCAGGAACAATAAACTCTAGAATGGGTCTATTACATGAGTAAGAAACGAACTTCTATGATGTTAAGAGACTAAAATTGGGGAGTTAATTTGTTATGTGTTAGTCAGTGGTCAAAAGTTTTATGAAAGTGGGGCGCCTGGGTGGCTCAGTGGTTTAAGCTGCTGCCTTCAGCTCCGGTCATGATCTCGGGGTCCTGGGATCGAGTCCCGCGTCGGGCTCTCTGCTTGGTGGGGAGCCTGCTTCCTCCTCTCTCTCTCTCTCTCTCTCTCTGCCTGCCTCTCTCCCTACTTGTGATCTCTATCTGTCAAATAAATAAATAAAATCTTAAAAAAAAAAAAAAAGTTTTATGAAAGTGATTTAATAAAATTCATGTTTACCACATAAGCTGAAAGTAAAATTCTGATATTTTTCCTATGAATTGGTTATGATAGCCTGATAGTCATGTATTTTCTAATTTTAACATCATTATATTTTTTTCTATATGTTTTAAAAACATTAACTTTTATGATGTTCCCTTATAAAACCCAATTAATTTTTGTGGGTTTGAAATTTAATTATTGAAGATGGAGAGTGTGTTACAAAAGCTATTATAATTCAAGATTTTTTTCTTTTTTTTGCAAATGAATGGTCATAAAGGAAATTTACAATTTAAAAACCAATTAAAAGGAAGGATGTTCTAGTAATTGATGTTCTAGTAATTTTGCTGGTGAGCAAAAATCTGTTAATGTAAGTTGAACCAACTTTCAGTTGACTTTTGCCTCAAATTATACTATTTGTGATTTTAGTTATGATGTTATGACCACAGCCAATAGCTATTTTTTATATAAATAATTAGATTTTTATTTCAAAGCTTCTATAACTCAATTCGTAAAAGTAAAATGATAACAGTATAAAAAAGTTGTGGTAATACCAAAAAGCTTGTGACCTTGCTTTTTTTAATAACAGTAGGAAAACATTTACTATGGCATATTTATGATATATTCAGATCCTGGAAGGTAGGGATCTATTTATCTAATACCCATATAAATATGCACACAGGTATAATGTTTGGTTTTCCATCTGACTCCTACTCAAAGTATGAGTGGAGCTTCTATAGTTTATTTGTTCAACTAAACATCCTTTGGGAAAAAAAAAAAAAGAAGATTTATTTGCGAGAGAGAGAGCATGAAGAGGAGGGGCAGAAGAAGATGGGGAGAGAGAATCTTAAACAGGCTCCACACCCAGTGCAGAGCCAGATGTAGGACTTGATTTCCAGACCCTGAGATGATGACTTGAGTCAAAATCAAGAGTTGGATGTTTACCCAACTGAACCACACAGGTGCCCCTAAACATGCTTTTATATACTTTTTTTTCAAGATGAGTTCCAGACTTGTATATGACGTTAGCAGTATGTTATGTGTTATACATTTTGTACGTGTATAACATACACATATGTATGTATTATAAATTGATGTCTGTATATGCATGATTATGATTGTGCATTTGTATATGAAAAAGGATAGATGAGAACTCTTATTCAACATGTTTGGGTGTCCCACCCTCTTGGAAACACTTGCTTATAGAGAAGTGTAGAATTGCACGTCTCTGCCTGAAAGTATCTTAAAGCATTCATTTTTTTGGTAATAACAATTAGTGCTCATCTTAAGGGCATAATAATATGTTTTGTTCCAGCATTAACAATTCTTTTAATAAAGAGTTTTACTGTCCTGTTTTGTTGAAAAGAGTCAATGGTTAAATTATTTCTAGTCAGGTAAAGAGACATGTTACCTGTCCAGTTGCTGTGAGAACTACATTTTTTTTTGATTCACTGAAATAATCTATGCAAGAAAAAGACAGAAACTTTGTAAATGACTAAGGCAATATATACTTATTAAACAGTATTTTGGGAAAACACTAAATGGTATTAAAAATGTTCATAATTACAATGAACACTGTTATGCTGTAAATAAACAAAAAAAATGTTCATAATTCTTTCACCAAACATACTCTGGTAGTATTTTGAGATGTTTCCTCTTTACTTTACCACACACATTTTTCTGCTGTGGTAGTGCTCTTTGAATCATTTATCCATTTTTGCCTCATTGCTTTCCAAATAACATTGTATCAGACTTGCTTCATTAAAATTATTCTTCAAAAAGAAACATGAGGCACATGAGAGTATATATTCTTTAAATACCATTTTGCCATCTTGCATGTTAATGCTTTTAAAACAATCTGTGATAAAGTGCATTTATATTTCTCCAACTGTTCTTTATAACACATTTATCTCAAAAATTACCCCATTCTCTGGTTTAGCATCCGTTTCACTCCTTCACCACTTATATTACCATAGATGGACTGGTTTACACAAGGTTTACTCATGGTTATGTGTCAGACTGACTTCTAATGCAAACACACTTTTAAAGAAATTATCTGTGGTGGTTATGTCATATCTCTATTCCTGATTGTTCACCTATCCCTCTCTACACTTGTTCCTTCTTCTTTGGCTCCAACTTTCATTCATTTACTCATTGGGAGAACATTTATGGAGTCCTTTTCCATGCCAGGCAATGTGAGAGAGACCCTGGGCCATGATGAATAGGACACAACTTTTGACACTAAATTGCAATATAATGTGATAGGTGTCAGTTGGCATGAATAGAAGGTATTATGGTAAGAAGAGTAGAAGCAGTCAGTCTGGTCTCAGGTGATCAAGAACAGCCTTCTTGAGAACATGGTTTTATCAACTGGAATACTGCCTGCTCAAGACATGCCTGATGGTCAGAAAAGGAAGATTTAGTTCTTATGAAGAATCTCCTCAAATATAAATCTGGTAACTCAGGGAGATTCAAGAATGAGATATTCTACAACTGGGATAATTCAAGGTGCTGAGGAAGGAGTAACCAAGCTCCATTCAAAGATTAAGGCAGGGAAGAAACTGGGCAAACTCCTTTACCTATAGATATTGTCTCTGAAACTGCCTAGGCTGCCCAATGCATAGTGCCTAGTGAGCATAGCAAGCTCTCACAAATAATGTGTTGCTCTCATAATATGTCCACTGGTATCAGTTGTTTTAGCCTAATGGGTGGGGTAGTGCAATAGGGAATTCGAGATGAGGTACTAGACATCAGGAACTTTCTATACTTGGGAGAACAGGAGATGTGATCCAGGCTTGGGAAAGGACTGAAGCACTTGGCTTTGAATTCAGTGGGCTTCACTGCCAAAGACAAAAGCAGTGAGCCTAGAAAATTTAACACACATAGAATCTTAGGAGAAGAACCCCAGGCTGAATCCTGTCAATTAGCCTGAAGCTACAATGCAGTGCGCAGAAGTCTCTATTTTGGGGAAGGGGGCACATTTTTAGCACCAACTATACTGACTCTATAACATGGTTAGGGAGAGTCTTTCCTTCTGAAATAAAGGATGCTTACAGACACACTAAGCTTTTTCTCTGTCTGTAACCCTTCAAACTAGAAACTATCAAGTTTTAGTAATATTTTCGGTAAAATGTTAAGTGATTTGCTCTCTAAGAATGAAGAGAGGAAACAACTAGTAAAGCCTTGTCAGAGACACAGTCTCACAAAGATTCTTAGCTTTGTTGAATTAGAGGAGTGGGCCGGATCCTATTCAAAGTTGTCTTGTAGAAGCCAGGATCTTTGGAAGGCAACTTGTGGGGTCTCTGGGAAGTGACTGGGGGAAGGGCAGGACTCTCCACTCTGCTAGTTACACTTGTTGGTGAGCTCTGACAGGAGGTGTTGACTTTGTGGATTTATGACAGATAAGCTTCGGAACTGAGTAAACTTTTGAGATCAATTCTCTCTCTAACTTCCATTACAGTAAACAATTTCTGCTGAAGATCTTCATAAAAGAATCTGAAAAGGCCATAAGAGATTCCCACAGACTATTTATCTCAGGAATTCACTTCCTGACTCAACAGTCCCAGTCTATTAAGCAATAGGCAGAAGCTCAGGAATGGTATCTAGATTCCTGTGAGCAGTCACATGGATGAACTTCCTCTGACCACAAATTTTCCCTGCCCTGCAATCCTTTTAAAGTTCTTTATTTTATTATTAAGTTTCTAAAAACTAATTGTCTAATTAGTAGATATTTAATATAAGACATTTTAATGGTTCAGAATAAATGTAGAGAGGGAGGACCTATCCATCTGTAATTATACTGATTTTTTTCCACTTAACATGTTAAGGGTCTAAGTGTTTTGAGTCTGTATTCTTAAAAGTAAAACTCTCTTAAGGCAGAACAGAAAATCTGAGACCCCCTACTTTTTTTTTTTTTTTCCTGGTGGGTGTACTCTTCCTTTACCTATAAGATTATTCAGAGAAGTGAAATGAAATTGAGACTGACCTGAAGGGCCACTGGAATTTTTATTCTTGATCCTTCAAAGGCCAGTGTAGTTTCTACCCAAACCTGTATAATGTTTGAGAAAAGGCTGTTTCTAAAGGTATGGTTCATTCATACAATGGAACACCATGATTACAGTATGAAAGAGGAAAAAAATTCATATTCACTAATAGGAAATAATATTCAAGATACAGTAATTGAACACAAAATTAAGTGATATAATAGGTTATTATGTGCTCTTATTTGTGTTAAAAAGGAGATAGGCAGATCTATAGATTGATAATACATATACCTGTATATATAGAGGGTTTTTCCAGCAGAATACACAAAAAAACTGATAACTGAGAACAGTAGATCATTCTGGGTTGCTGGTGGGGGAAGAAACTTAATTCTTATTTAATTGCCCTTCTGTTGGATGTTTTTACTATATAAAGGTATTACCATTTTTATTAAAAATAGTTAAAAAATATTATCCATGAGCCTTATGGAATGGTAGAGATTTTAATCTAAAACTTATTTTTTAGCATATGCTTATTATGAGACATCCAAATAATCAATTAGCATTGAACCTCTAAATTAAGACTGTTGTTTGTCCATTTTTAATATACTACCTACTTACAGAAAATGGATCTATGGGAGACTATCATGCAATCTTAGGGAATGATGTAATAAATTCTATCAGGACAGGAATTTCTATAATCTTTCAAATTATTGTTTAGCAGTTCAAAACCTTGCTAGAATTCTACATGGTATAGCCATCTTCTGTTTTATTTTCTCTTTCTTACACTATTAGGAATTTAGATAAATTTCAGTTCATCCCTCACTTGTGCAGCCAAAGCAGAGGTCTCCTCAGAATACCATCATTGCCCAACCTGAAAAAAACTGTAAGATGCAATTTTATTCCTTTGGAAATGTAGCACATATAGGATGTGAATAGTTTCCCTATAGCCATTGATGACATTGACTTTGTGAATCAAGAGAGATGTAGGTGCATTCATTTGCTTGTTTTTAATTCTCTGAGGAAAAATATAGCATTTTAAAACCTCATCATTAGTCATTGAGATAATTGCAATTTAATATTCTGACTAATCTTCAGATAATTCTTGGGATAGCCCATGAAAGTAGGCTATTTGTAAAATCTTGAGAGATTGGCCATTTTCTGGACTTCTATATTTAAGAATACATTTCTCTTCTATTATTTAAAGTCTTCTTTTAAAGTCTGCAAAAAGAAGATGGAAACTAAGGAAATTTTATCTCATTGTGGAAGATATGGTCAAGTGTCAAGAAGCAATGTTTCATGGAAACATTACCTGACTGAGCCTTGACAGAACAAAAATGAGTCCTGGCCCTGAGTAAGCAGACAAGTGGAAAGTGGAGGGGATTTGACTGAAACCGTCTATCTTTCCACGAATCATTTTTTCCCTTAGTTTTCTGACTCTAGGCTTTAAAAATCTTACTTTTGATTTCCTAAGCATACCCATCTTTCACGAATCTTTAGTCTATGCCAGGCTGCCTCAACTTGGTCTAAAAAGTAAATTACATTACAGTAAGGTTATAGAAAAGCACATACATAACCAATTTATAATCACGGAGACCAAATACACTTTGCATAGCAAAGTGTAATTTTTGTCAGTTTTTGAAAAATTGGATCCACTGTTTAGAACATTTTACTAAAATATTCCAAAAGAATTCTGATCTGATTGTCCCATAGAGGCCTCAAGCTCAAACTGTCCAAAATTAAATTTAGTATTTTCCTTCACTCACTGTCCCATTAACTCCCTTTCCTGCTGTGTTTCTGATCTCAGCAAAGGGCTCTACCCTTTCCTACCCTCAATTACTCAATCTCCTCCCCCTCACCCGGTCAAACTGACCTAAACATCCCTTAGGTCCACTCCTTTCTTCTATTCTATTAACCTCAGCCTAGTTAAGGTTCCAATAATATTGCCTGAATACTACAGCATGTTAATAATTAATCTCTTTGTCTTCAGTCTTTTCATTTAAAATCTATCCCCACAAATTCTTTTAAGACAGTGATAAGTCTATGTTGCTTCCTTCAAAGGACTTCTTCGTGAAAGTTTCAAGACTCTTCACCAGCTGACATATGCCCAATTTTCCATGATCAAATTTTATCCTGTGTTCCACATGTATTCTGAATTTTCAGGCATAATCATCCATGACAATTGTGTTTTTGAATGAGGCAATTTCTCTTATGATTTCATGGAGTTAGAAGTGTCATTGAGCAAACAAGAGTCCTAGCAAAGAACTTTTGCAAATATCCCCAGGAAAGGACATGAGTTTAAAAAAAAAAAAAAAGGGAAGAAGAAGTACTTATAGGAAAAACTGGACTTACCCTCTAAACAAAATAAAGTATAAATATTAGAAAACTTTTTTCCTTCAAAGATAGATATTAAAGAGACTACCCAGAAATAAACCTTGGCCTTGCTAAAGTGTACTTTTTTGTGCGTGAACATGTAAGAATAATATGGGCCTATTTTGTTATTGTCCTGACCTTGAAGGGAAAAGAGAGTCCAGTAAGTAATTTGCATAAAAGTGTGAAGTGTCCTTGGAAGGAAGTGATACAATGATAATTGGGGCAGATGAGGAAATCCACCTTTCCAATGTCCCTTAAATTCTAGGCAAACCACACTCATGTCTGAAGTTCCAGAGGTAGCAGAGCTTTCCCTTTGAGCATGCCACTCTCTCTCCCTGCCTAGAATGCTTCCCCTCCCTGCCTGCCGGTTCCACTTCTGTTCATCCTTTAAGTTTCTGTCAGTATCACCACCTCTGTGAAGCTTTCCGCATCTGTCTCCTCTGTATACTTTCCACCATACGTTAAAGCTATTTATTCGCTGATCTCATCAAGGACATCATGCTTTCTTCAAGGGCACGGCCATATCTCTAGTATCTGTCACAAAGAGCTCTGTTTGCTGAGTAAATAAAAGAATGAATCTACCACAAACTTTGAAGAAAAAAACAAATAGCAGCACTAGAAATATCAGATAGGTTTAAGGTTTTATAACCACTAATTTGAAAAAATTCTGATTTATAGTATAAGTTTCAGTTAATTTCCTAAAAGTTTGCAGTCTCATTACCATTGCAAGGGAAACCATCCAGTCTCTCTGCCCATGTTCATAAATAAGGAACTCTTTGCTTTTTCAAAAATATTACAACTAGATCACTTACCTTTCTCTGACCTCTCACTTGTTCCTTTCCTTGGAAGGAGGAGTGAATTATGTGATGAGTGTGATGGTAGGAGTCTGACTTACACTGATCTACATTTCTTTTTTCTAATGCTCAATGTCAATACACTCAAGGTTGCTAACATATGTGACCTTTCCTCTTGAGCTCTCTGCAGCTCAGTGGGAGGCAGCTACTTTGCAGACACAGCTCATTCCAATTTTAAGTCCCAATGCCTAGACATGTGAAGAAATCCATTCTGACTGCAGGCACAGGAGAGGTTTTCTATATATATACACAATGGAATACTATGCAGCCATCAAAAGAAATGAAATCTTGCCATTTGCAACAACGTGGATGGAACTAGAGGGTATCATGCTTAGTGAAATAAGTCAATCGGAGAAAGACAACAATCATATGATCTCCCTGATATGAGGACGTGGAGATGCAACACGGGGGTTAGGAGGATAGGAGAAGAATAAATGAAACAAGATGGGATTGGGAAGGAGACAAACCATAAGTGACTCTTTTTTTTTTTTTATTTGTTTATTTGACAGAGAGAGATCACAAGTAGGCAGAGAGGCAGGCAGAGAGAGAGGGAAGCAGGCTCCCCGCTGAGCAGAGAGCCCGATGTGGGACTCGATCCCAGGACCCTGAGATCATGACCTGAGCCGAAGGCAGCGGCTTAATCCACTGAGCCACCCAGGCGCCCCCCATAAGTGACTCTTAATCTCACAATACAAACTGGGGGTTGCTGGGGGAGTTGGGGTTGGGAGAGGGAAGGGGGCTTATGGACATTAGGGAGGGTATGTGCTATGGTGAGTGCTGTGAAGTGTGTAAACCTGGTGATTCACAGACCTGTACCCCTGGGGATAAAAATATATTATATGTTTATAGAAAAAATAAGAAATAAAAAAAATACAAAAAAAAGTAAACGATACATTTCCTCTATATCTGGTCATTTTAATAATTTTTCAGTTGGTACAGAATTTGTGTGGGGTGAGAATACCCCTCGTAAAACCAAACGACATTTAACAAACCTCATAATGCGTGTGTTTAGATGTGGTAAAGCCATCTTTAGGTTCCCCAGATGGCAGAGCCACTACATGTGGGAATCAGACTGTCACTAGGTGTTAAACTTTGATTAACTCATGGGAGATATTCCATAGAAACAGGAATATTAGATTTTACTTTCAAGAGACCTATTTAAAAACAAACAAACAAAAAAAAACAAACAGCAACAGAAATCAGATCTGGTGAGATTTAGGCCCAGCTCTTCTCTCACCACCGGCCCACTGGAAACCCCTTAGACATTCCAGAAAAGTTACTTTCTGAGGTTGATACTGCAATTAGGACTTGGCTTTTGCTTATATAATGGTTCAGTTGGCTCCTTCATTTTACCACCAAAGCTGAGTTTTACTGAGCAGTTCTTACCCTGACCTACTTTCATGTAGGATTGCCCTTGTCCACATAGGCCAGATACCTCCAAATGACTGGGATCATAGAAAAAGGCAGGATAATATCTCTTGATCTAAACATGATAATTACTTCATTTTTCTGATTTAGGACAAAAATAAGGACTTGGAGATGAGGTATTTACTTTTCTATTCCATCCTAAGGAAGGGTCATTTGGACAGTTAGTTGGTCCCTGTCTCTTCATTACCCGGTCAAAATCCTTCCCCTCAAGAATCTAGCCTGTATAACTCAGATATGGGAAAACATACTGTGGAAGAATATATCCAGGTAATAGTGCTAAAGTGTCCTGGAAAAAAAATGGTGAAGATTAGTCTAAAGAAGTTTTGAAAAAGGAAACACTAGAAGAGATCCCTGTTAATGTTATTATAGGAATTAGGGGGAGAGGTAAGTTAGGAAGTATGGGGGAGGGTCTTATGACTAGACTCCCTTGTGAAGAACTCAACTCTGTGTTTTCCCTTTGGAAATTGAAAATATACTCTTTATTACAAAGGTTTAGTTTTTCTTCTTTTGTTTAGTTATCCTCTTAAATTGCAGTAACGCTACAAAGAAAACCATTTGCAGCCGTGTATATATACGTATATATATATACGTATATATATAGTGTGTGTGTGATGGTCTCAGAGAGGCCATAGGGATGAAGTAGTACAAGGGTAAAATGATCTGATTTATTCTTCTGACAGAAAGCAGGCTCCCATGCAGACAGTGCCCATCATCTCAGGAAGACTATGACCTTTCCATGTTGATCCTCAGGCTAGATACAGTTTTTCTGAAGAACAGGGCATGATGCGTCCTGTTTGTCTCACAGATAAAAAGATAATGCAAGTCAGAAAGTCTAATGATGAATTTTAGAAAATAAAACTGGTTAATTTCCAGAGGAAATATTGACTTGAATGAACATAAAAGCACAAACAAAATAGGGTCTTCTTCCACAATTGAGAGAGAACAAATAATAATAATATAACACACACAGTCAAAGATTTAGAGCCAGAAAAAGCATAGGGATTATTCAGTCCTCATTTTTGGTTTTGAACATGAGGTTTAAACATAAAGGTTAAGGTCTTGTCTCAAGATCACCTAGTATGTGATAGGGAGGAGGGCTGTGGCGAAGCCTAGAAACCAGGACTTCTGTCTATAATTTGTATCACTTAGCACAACATCCTGGCCTATTCTCAAATGGCCCCAATGAGCTGTGGTGAAAACCAATCCATGCCTCAAATCATCAGAGCCAAAGAATGATCAGTTTTCTGGTCAACTGTGCTCGATGAGCTGTACGACCTGGATATCTTCTGCAATGTCTCAATTTTTCCTTGCCCAGTTATTTTTATGACCTATTTAAGACATCATAAAATTATGTAGTAAATTAAAAAGACTATAACTTGTAAGACTATATTATGAGGATAATGCTATCAGTAAGAAATCCTAAGTAGACTATTACTTTTTTAATTTCACAGATATCTTTAAGTTCTGCTTGGGAGAGCTGGTTTGGACTGGATACAAAGAAATTAGCCATACAACAATTTATCTCTTTGGCAAACCCATTTTCTTATTTCTTCAAGATGACTCCTACTTCAAAAATGAACACATGTCTACAGCCAGTGTACAAATCCAATGGTCATTGCAATAATATTGCAAAATACCATCTGACCTGCCCAAATACATATTTTTAGACAGTTCTATAAATGGATCCTTCCCTTGGGATACATATTTCTATTCCTTTTTTGTGAATGAATGTGTTCCCCACTCCCGCACCCTTCATTTACAGGAAGAGGAAGAAACATTGGAATTACTAAATGGAACATGACTTTTTTTTCCAGAAAACAGGCCCAACCATGAGAATTAGAATGTCACTTGGCAACCGGATCCCTTTTCTATCCTCAGAGACTATGACACTTCAGGAAAGAGCTTACCTCCACACACTTTCCGAAGCCTTATAAGGTCAGGAGTGTTTGTTGAGAAAAGTTTATTTCCCTCTGCCCAATTTAAAGGTATCACAGTCTTTTTCAGAAAGGTTTAGACTCTATGAAATGATTCAGTAAGGAGAACTTGGATGTAAAATTTGTCATATTAAAACTACTAAAATCAGTTTATTGGAATTGGCTCCAATCTAAAATAATTATTAAGAGAATATAGCTCTTGTATTTGTATTTTTTAAAAAACTCATCATCTTCTAAATCCTTTTAATATTGTTTTATCTTAATTATAGTAAGGTTAATCAAAGGCACAGTTGTTTTTTGCTTAACTGGCAAAAATGGAGAAGAAAAGTTCAAATTTTTAAATATAATATTCAGAGTAAATTTATAAAGTAAAATGTTAAATTAATCTTATTGTAAATGGTTATTGAATTCTTTTAGAAAGCTGCTAGGAAGCTCTGTTCATTAATCTGAATTGGCAGTACCTTTAGGATCTCTCTTAGTAATGCTGACTGCCTTGTTCTTTTTCATCATAAAAGCCAAATCCTCACTAATAACTCTTGATAGAAGAATGTCACTGTGGAGCAGAAAAAGGAAATATGCATCCCAATGATATTGGAATTTACTTAGAGAGACAAATATAGAAAGCAAATTAGTGGTTGATAAATATTGAGAGGTCTTTAATGACTGAAGTCACATGTACTCAAATGTTATAAAACAGAGGCAAGCTGCCAGGAAGCCTATTGCTGGAAGGGTTTGTTGAGCTCTTATGATATGATGTCACGAAAGCCTTTGGAAACGTTAAAACATAAAAGTCACCACCCTACTTCCCCCTGAGAGAGATTATAAATGCCACTGGAAGTTCAAGGTACCAAAATGTCTTGATCTCTTAAAGATCTCCATTCCTGGAATAAGGATCCAGGGTGTTTTAATTGTTACCAGTTTAGTTGATGAAGATAATCCTTAAGTCTTAGAATGCTCTTGATCTTAACTCATTTCTCAAACTCTGTCAAGTTACAGAAAATGTTATAAAACTGCATAGACACTGATTGCATCCTAACAAATAGTTAACAGCTGAGCTTAATGATAAATTTAATTCACCATCATTAGCTTTTCTTTTGTTTTTTTTAATATTTGATATACATTATTGAATTTATGAGTATTTTTCCATTTTAACGCAGACATTAAACAGGAATCTCATAGTTTCTGCAAGAGATAATTTTTATTTTTTGGAAAAAACAGTATTTTGATAGTTTAAAATAATATGGTTCTGTGGTTATTGAATGGTGCTGTTTTGCTGGTGCTTCTTGAGACAGTCTTATACTATGTGGAATGGGAACTGAAAGTTTGGATGACCTTACTTCAGCTGCTGAATTCGAGTAATGGAGTTTTGTTGATTTGGCATCTCTTAATTTGACATCAATCAAAACATATAATTTGTCCTTAAATTCAGGTCATGCCTCTACCAATCATTATTTGCTTCATAAAGGGTATTCCTTGGCTAATGAGAATAGTCATTGAATTACAGGATAAGAGATACATTTTGTCATTGAAATAAACTCCAATTGCTACCCAGTATCTTAGTAGCAAGGTATTCCCCTACTGCACATCTAATATGTATAATCTTGGAGAGATTATTTAGAAATTGTTTTTAGTCAAGTCCCACATCAGGCTCCCTGCTCAGCAGGGAGAATCCTTCTCTCTCTGCCTATTGCTTCCCTCTGCTTGTGCGTGGTCTCCATCTGTCAAATAAATAAATAAATAAAATCTTTAAAAACCCACCAAAAAAAAAAAAAAAGAAATTGTTTTTAGTGTTTCTGATTCTTTGCTTCTCTTTATCCTCATTGATATACTATGAAACCATAAGGCAGGGAAACTTAAGGAAATTAAAACTAAAAATCATATATTTTATCTTGGATAAGAAGCTGGGTGCAGAAAGAATTTATAACAGGCTAATAATAAACTTTTAGATTATCCATAGATTTTTTATTATGGATTATTTCATGTAAAACAAAATTTTGTTAAAATCATGATTTTTTCCATCATAAAATTTTTATAACTTTTAACAATTTTATAACGTCATTTTATATTTCCAGATGTTGTGACAGTGTGCTTTCTTAAAAGAAAGACATAAAGACTCAACATTAATTTATTAACATTAGCCTGTATTATCATTAGTAAGAGAAAATCAAATAATGACAGCTCTTTCAAAAATACATAGTGATAGCTGGGTTTAGAGTTAGATATTCATAGAGGAGTTTTTAGGTTAAATTTGGTATGTCAATACTGTTCTTGGCAGAATATATTTACTTACACAATCATTTAAAAATATTTTTAAAGGTCTATTATGCATCACTCTAGGTAATAGAAAACCATGGTCCTTTCTCTCAAATAAGGCATGGTCTAATGAATACAGTGATTGAGTACTTGTGAGGTGACTAACCTGAATTCAGGATGATAGAGAATAGTTTTCCTAGAGAGGGTTGAATTGATGAGCATGAATTGTCAGATAAAGATGATTAGGCTTTCGAGGCAAGAAATAGAATCAGCCAAGATGACTGTAGTCAGAGGCTTGAAACAGATGAAATTGAGGGTACTCTATTAATGCTACTAAAGCATAAAATAAATCAAAAGTGGCAATAAATGACTAGAGGCATGGGTAGAAGCCAGATTATGGAGGACTTCCTATGTCATGTTTGAGATCTTAGTCCTTGTTCTTATAAGCAATGGAGAGATGTAGAAGTGTCATAAGAAGGTGTAGACATATGGAGAATGAATTTGAGGGGTTAGCTTGAGCCGATTGGGAGGCTGCTAAAGTAATCTATTTTAAAGGTAATGCAGTAGTAGTAGGAAAGAAGTAGATATATTTGAACAATACTTTTGTGATATCAGCAGGATAGTTATTGAATGTGAAAAGATAAGGGTGAAGGAATAATTAAGAATAAATATTTATGGTGTGGGTGATTAGGTAGATGGTGAAGCCCGTCACCTGTATTAAAAAGTCCTAGAGGCCCCTGGATGGCTCAGTTGGTTGGGTGACAGATTCTTGGTTTCCACTCAGGCTGAGGTCTCATGGTCATGGGACTGAGTCCAGCATCAGGCTCTGTGCTGAACACAGAGTCTGCTTCAGATCCTCATTCCCCTTTCTCATACTTCTCCCTACTCTACTCAGTCTCTCTCCCTAAAATAAATAAATATGATCTTTAAAAAAAAAAATCCTAGAGAAGTTTAGAGATGAAGAGGATGGGCTGATGTTGAGACATTTTAATTTTAGAGAGGGTTTTGTCCATTCAGATGGTGGTATCTGGCAGATATTGGTATGTACATAGTCAATGCTTAAAGGAGCTTTTAAACCAGAAATACTAATTCAGAAATAATCTTCATATAGCTGGTGGTTAAAATAATAAAAGTGTCTGAGATCTTCCTGTGAGCCCAAGAACACAGTTTTTGCAGTTTTATGTGATCATAGAAGGAAAAGTCCAACAAGGAGACAGAATAGAACTGGCAATAGGTATTAGAAAGTTTAAACTGGAGAATAAAATGCCAACGAAGCCTACTAAGTGGAAAGTTTCATATGTTCCTCTTTCTAGAAAGAGAGAACCATCGGTTTTGTTTGTAACAGAAAAGTCTAGAACAGTAGAAAGACTTACCTATAAGAACAGTAATAAAAAGAAGTCATTAATATCTTAGTGAGATCTTGTCCAAGGTTGTGATGGTAAAGAGTCCTTATCATTATGCATTAGGAACATTGGATGGGTGACATAGTGGAGACAGAAATATAAAGTAATCTTCTGAGAGGTTTGGATGAGAAAAGACTGCGAAAGATTTCCTCTCTTCTCCCTCTCTCTCCAAATTTAAAACAAAAACAACCCTCCCCTAAACTCAGACTGCAGTAGCTAATACCATCCTCTTCCTTCTCAGCCTACCTTCCATTTTCTTCTTTACACCCATCTCTCTGACACCCCTGTCATTAAAATTAGTCTTACTGGTTTGCAGAGAAGTGAGGAAGAAAGTAGGAGAGCTGAAAAATGTACTAATAAATTAATATGTACTTTTCCTGTTAGCTAAAGTGTTACAAAGATATAATGAGGAACAGCACTGTGATATCCAAATGTTATTCTATGTTTGCAGATTTATATAGGGAATAAAGTAGCAAATGAAGAGAAATCTTATTAAAGAGTCTGTCAAGCTGTCTTTCTCTTTCATGTCTGTGGTTTTTTATAATAGTGAAAGCTTGGGCTCTGGGACCAGGCTGCTTGGGTTTAAATGCTGGCTCTTCCTCTTATGAGATGTATGATTCTAAACAAGTTTTTTAGCCTCTCTATATCTACATTTCCTCATCTGTAACATGAGGATGGTGATAATATCACTGAACTCACAGTTATTATGGAGATTAAAGGAGATAATGTTGATAATATACAGTGAGTCCTCATTTGTTTTGACTACTAATACAGAGAGAAGAAGAAAAAGGAAGTTGGAGCGAAGAGAATTTAAAATGTGTGTCAGTTTACTTTAGAAATAGTCTGTGAAATAGAAAGCTATTTGAATGTTCCTCTACATTGAAACACTTAAAGCTAGGAGATCAGCAAACCTTCAGAGGTCTTTGATGACAAGTTCTCTGGAAACAGATTGTTGTTGGTAGTCCCGGGTGGGGTTCAATTACACAACTGAATTCAGGGTGAAGTGAATTTTAAAGATGATTTCAATTAATAGATGGCTCTTAATAGCTAAATACAATATGAAAGTTAGAAACTGATATGAAAAAATAAAAAAGATTATTGAGAAAGATATTAACAGAAATCTTAACCATTTGTTATATTATAAATCTTGTTTTATAAAGACTATTTGAGTCAGTGTTACTTATGTTTAGTTTGATAGAATTTTCATTTTTAAAAAAGGTAGTAGAAAATGTATGGTCATATAGTGTAGGTCAGGTCTAGCCCATGTTTATATATCAGATTAGGTGACTGGTATCCCTACTGCTATAGCTATTTTATGTTTTTAAGTAGTAAATAAAATTCTTAAAATTTGAATCTCTAACCCAAAGCTATAAAAGAGCATTAAATTCTATAACATGACCACAGTTTCTTACAGCTCTCTAACAAGTAACAAACAAGAATCTCTACTTCTCTGAACCTATTGATACTGCAGGCCATTTATTACCTACCATAATTGTCTTATATTGTTAATTAAGCTTCTTTGGTTTATTACTTGACTCCTCAACTGATACATAAATCTCTTGAAAGCAATATTATTTAGCCCTTAAGTGTGACTTAATATGCTACCTTACACCTCAGTCAGGCTTGAATCATAAAGAAGACAAATAAAACTTTAACCTATAACTTCTATTTGCTTGATTATATTCTCCCTGATGGTAAGGACTTTATCATCATGGCTCAGCATTTAGGCCTGGCATGGTGCATTCACAAAATAAATATATGAGGGATGTAGGAATAAATAACTATTGAGAGGTTTTTGTCATATAAACAGAATATCCTTGGACAAAATCATAAAGTAGATAAAACTGTTTTCATGTTTCCAGCCTCCATTTCTCATATTCTCTTCCATTTCAGAAACATCTCACCAAGAATGTGGCTTGGTTGTCTAGTACTTGCTCCTGGCCACCAGGCTAACATATACTAGGAATGGAGAGAGAAAAATCCCAGAGATAGGACACTGTAGTCTAAACACCCTTGGTTGGGGGCACCTGGGTGGCTCAGTGGATTAAGCCGCTGCCTTCGGCTCAGGTCATGATCTCAGGGTCCTGGGATCGAGCCCCACATCGGGCTCTCTGCTCCGCAGGGAGCCTGCTTCCTTCTCTCTCTCTGCCTGCCTCTCTGCCTACTTGTGATCTCTCTCTGTCAAATAAATAAATTAAAAAAAAAAAAAAAAAAAAAAAAAAAAAAAAAAAAAAAAAAAAACTTTAAACACCCTTGGTTGATCCAGGCACTGTAGGCACTCACACCAGAGAAAATCTGTGTATTTTCTCTTTACAGGTCTTTTCAATAAGTGGAGGTTGCTCTGGATTTTGGTTTCCAGAGGGGTGGAAGGAAGGTTTTGTTTTGTTTTTATTAAACAGATAGAATGTCACAGTGTTCTGGGCCCTCCAGGATCTGCTGGTTGTGCTGCTTGAAAAATACTGGCAGAATGAACTCCACAACTAAAGGTAGAGAAGAGGTCATGTTGAAAAAGGTAGAAAATGTGGAGATGTGATTTGGAAAGGAAACAGATCATGGCCACTATGGCAGAGAGGAAGCTATGGTCTTGGAGAATGGCAAGTGACAGACTAGAACACAGGGGAAGGCCCTCAGAAAATGAATCCCCATAGTAATTAGTTTGGAAAGTGAGAGGGTCCAAATTGTGTGACTTTTGGCAACCAGTGGAGTTCAAAGCCTGGAGTTTTAAAGGTCAACAGGTTTCGCTGGGATAGAGCCCAGAGGGCATTACACTGCTCTTGGAGAGAAGGAAGGCAAGCAACCAATGGATATACGGTGCGGAAACAGTGATCTGAAGAGCACCTGTGACACATAGTGGGGAGGTTATTTTCTCATACTGGAATATGTCCCAGAAAGGCAGCATTCATGGAGAATTCCCTCTGGGAACTGAGAAACTGGAAGGTACTGTTTCCCTTCCATGCCCCTTAGTGTAAGCAGAGGACTACCTGAGGGAACCAGTACAGCTTGGACATTTGCTACCGAATTTGCTTACACAAACTCCTGTCCCGCACATTCTTGTGGAACTGCTATTCCCAGTCCTGCTTACCTCAGTCCCAATGCAATGGGCTCCCTCTCCAGAATAATAGCCTAATCCCTGCCCACACCACATCTCCCAACCTGGGAATTTTGCAGAGCCTCAGTTCCGGCAGTAGAGGTGAGAGTTCTCATTTCACAAACAGGTCAGAGCACACCTAGTTAAAATTCACCACATTCAGGTCAGGGACCAAACACTTCTCACAACAGGCAAAGAGAAGATCTGCAGATGACAGACCTGAAGAATAAAGTGATCAGTACATAACAGCAGAGCATACACAGCACACACTGGAGACACTTCCAGAAGAGCCCTGGGGAGCAGAGGATGCTACATAGTCGGGCACTATAGAACCTCTTCTTCACAAGTCTATTACCATCAAGAACACAAGACATATTCCAGACTTTCCTAACACACAGAAACAGGCATAGAGACTTACACAAATGAGAAGACAGAGAAATTTAACCCAAATTAAAAAAAAAAAAAAAAAAAAGGACAAGGCCATGGACAGAGATCCAAGTGAAACAGTTTTAATTAACATGCTTGATACAAAATTTAAAGTAATTATCATAATGAAACTCACTGGACTTGAGAAAAGAGTCAAATACATAAGTGAGACCCTTAGGCAGAGATAAGGAATAACACAGCAGAGATAAAGGGTTCAATAAACAATATGAGAAACACATTTGATGGAAAGAAAGAACAAGCTAGAAGAAGCAGAGAAGTGAATTAGTGACCTGGAAGACAAAGTAATAGAAAGTAATCAAGTTGAATATAATAGAAACAAAAGAATTATGGAAAAACAATAATAGATTTAAGGAACTCAGTGACACCATCAAATTAACAACATTCATATTATAAGGAGTTTTGGAAGAAGAAGAGAGAGGAAAGGGGCAGAAAATTTATCTGAAGAAATAATAGCTGAAAACTTCCCTAATCTGTCTGAGGAGGGAAAGAGACATCCAGAGGCAGGAGGCACAGAGAACTCCCATCAAAATCAACAAAAGCAGATCCACACCAAGACATATTGTAATTAAACTGGAAAAATAGAGTGATAAGGAAAAAGTTTAAAAGCAGCATGATAAAAGAAGACAGTAACACAAGGGAAAACCTATAAGGCTAGCAGGGGATTTTTTTCAGTAGAAACTTTTCAAGTCAGAAGAGAATGGCATGATACATTCAAAGTGTTGAACGTGAAAAATCTGCAGCCAAAAATACTCTATCCAGCAAGCCTACCATTCAGAATAGAAGGAGAGATAAAGAGTTTCCCAGACAAGCAAAAACTAAAGGAGTTCATGATCAATAAAACAACACTGCAAGAAATATCAAAGGAGATTCTTTGAGTGGAAAAGAAAGAGGGTAATAGTATAAATATAAGAAACACAAAAGGAATAAAATGAATATTTCTGTAAAAAAATCAGTCAAGGAACTCACAAATTAAAAGGATGTGAAATATAACAACATTACCTAAAATGTAGGGAGAAGAGGAGTAAAGAATGGATTCAAACTTAAATGATCATCAACTTAATATATACTGCTATATGCAGAAGAGGTTATATACTACCTAATAGTGACTATATATCAAAAATAACTGATAAATATATGAAGAGTAAAGGGAAAGAAATCCAAATATATGACTAAAGGAAATCAGGAAACCATGAAAGAAAGACAAGAAAAAATCAGAGAAAATCTTCAGAAACAACCACAAAAAAAGATCATAAAATGCCAATAAATACATGTATTCAATATTTATTTTGAATGTAAATGGACTGAACCCTCCAATCAAAAGGCATAGGGTGACAGAATGAAAAAAATAAACAAGAACAATTTATATGCTGCTTATGAGAGACTCATTTTAGACCTGAAAGCACCTGAAAGTGAGAGGATAGGAAAACATCTATCATGCAAATGGAGGTCAAAAGAAAGCTGGAGCAGCAATACTCATATTGGACAAAATAGACTTTAAAACAAAGACTGTAAAGAGAGACAAAGAAGGGCACTATATAATAATAAAGGGGACAATCCAACAAGTATAATAATTATAAATATTTATGCACCCAACATAAGAGCACCCCAAAACAGTTAATAACAAACATAAAGGAACTAGTTGATAATAATACAATAAACTAGGAGACTTTAACATCACACTTAAATCAACAGATCGTCTAAACAGAATATCATCAAGGAAACAATTATTTTGAATGACACACTGGAACAGAGGGATTTAACAGATATATTCAGAACATTTCATCCTAAAATAGCAAAATGTACATTCTTTTCAAGTGCATATGGAACATTCTCCAGAATAGATCACATATTAGCCCATAAATCCAGCCTCAACAAATTCAAGATCAAAATCATATGATACATTTTTTTCTGACCATAATGCTATGAAACTAGAAGTCAACCACAAGAAAAAATCTGGAAAGAACACAAATACATGGAGGTTAAATAACATGCTTTTAAACAATGAATGGGTCAGCCAGGAAATAAAAGAAGAAATTAAAAAGTACATGGAGGGGCATGGGTGGCTCAGTGGGTTAAAGCCTCTGTTTTCGACTCAAGTCATGATTCCAGGGTCCTGGGATTGAGCCCTGCATTGGGCTCTCTGCTCAGCAGGGAACCTGCTTCCCTTCCTCTCTTGCCACCTCCCTCTCTGCCTACTTGTGATCTCTGTCAAATAAATAAAAAAAATATTTTTTAAAAAAGTACATGGGAACAAATTAAAAAAAAAAAAACAAACCCACAGTAATCCAAAACATGTGGGATGCAGCCAAAGTGGTTCTAAGAGGGAAATTTGTAGCAATACAGGCCGACCTCAAGAAGGAAGAAAAATCTCAAATATACAACCTAACCTTATACCTAAGGAAGTTAGAAAAACAACAACAAACGAGACCTAAAACCAGAAGAAAGAAGAAATAATGCAGATCCAGAACAGAAATAAATGGTATAAAATCTAAAAAAAAAAAATAAAAAATAAAAAATAGAGCAGATCAATGAAACCAGGGACTGATTTTATGAAAAAATCAATAAAATGGATAAACCTCTAACTAGACCTATCAAGAAAAAAGGAGAAACAACTCATGTAAATAAAATCAGAAATGAGAATAATAACCAATGCCACAAAAATGCAAATAATTGTAAGAGAATATTATGAAAAACTGTATGCCAACCTATTAGACAACCTAGAAGGAATGGATAAATTCTTAGAAACATATAAGCTACCAAAACTGAAACAGAAAAAAAGAGAAAATTTGAACAGACTGAAAACCAACAAAGAAACTTAATTAGTAGTCAAAAAACCCCCAATAAACAGAAGTCCAGGACCAGATGGCTTCACAGGGGAATTCTACCAAATATTTAAAGAAGAATTAATACCTATTCTTAAACATTCCAAAAAAACAGAAAAGGAAGGAAAATGTCCAAATTCATTTTTTGAGGCCAACATTACCCAGATACCAAAACCAGATAAAGACACCACTAAAAAAAAGAGGCCATTACTCCTGATAAACATAGATGCAAAAATCCTCAACAAACAGTAGCAAACCAGATTTAACAATACATTAAATAAATCATTCATCATGACCAAGTGTGATTTATTCCTGTGTTGTGAGGGTAGTCAATATTCACAAATCAATCAACATGATATATCACATCAATTAGATAAAGGATAAGAACCATATGATCACTTCAACAGATGCAGAAAATGCACTTGACGATATACAACATCCATTGATGATAAAAAAAAACAAACCACAAAACATAATCCTCAAAAAAGTAGGTTTAGAGGGAACATACCTCAACATAGTGAAGGCCATATATGAAGAACTCACAGGTAACATCATCCTTAGTGGGGAAGAACTGAGAGCTTTTCTCCTAAGGTCAGGAACAAGATAAAGATGTTCATTCTTACCAATTTTATTCAAAATAATGCTGAGAGCCCTAGCCACAACAAGCAGACAGCAAAAAGAAATAAAAGGCATCCAAAATGGTAAGGAGGAAGTAAAACTTTCACTATTTGCAGATGACAAGATAATATATATACAGAAAACTCAAAGGACTCCACCAAAACACTGCTCATACTGATAAATGAACTCAATAAAGTTGCAGGATACAAAATCAATGTACATAAATCTGTTGCATTTCTATACACCATAATGAAGCAGCAGAAAGAGAAATTAAGAAAACATTCCCATTCACAATTGCACCAAGGATAATAAGATATCAAGGAATAATCCTAACCAAAGAAGTAAAAGTTTTCTATTCTGAAAACTCTAAAAGTGCTGATAAAAAATTGATGAAGGCACTAAGAAGTTGAAAGACATTCCACTTCTTACGGATTGGAAAAACAAATATTGTTAAAATGTCTATCTAGCAGTCTGTACTTTTAATGAAATTCCTATCAGAATACCAACAGTGTTTTTCACAGAACTAGAACAAACAATTCTAGAATTTGCCTGGAACCAAAAGAGACCCCAGATAACCCAAGACATCTTGAAAAAGAAAAGCAAAACTGGAGGCATCACAAGTCTAGACTTTAGGTTAGGTGGTGGGTATTAAGGAGGGCCCATATTGCATAGAGCATTGGGTGTGGTGTATAAACAAAGAATTTTGGAATACTGAAAAAAAATAAATTTAATTTAAAAAATGTATAGTAATTAAAACAATATGGCATTGGCACAAAAAATAGGCAAATAAGATCAATAGAACAAAATAAAAAAAACCAGCCACAGATCCATAACTGTATGGTCAATTAATTTTTGACAAAGCAGGAAAGAATATCCAATGAGGAAAAGACAGACTCTTCAACAATTAGTATTAGGAAAATTGGACAACAATATCCAAAAGAAAGGAATGGGACCACTTTCTTATACCAGATACAAAAATAAATACAAAAGGTATGAAAGACCTAAGTGTGAGACTGGAAACCATAAAAAATCCTAGAAGAGAACACAGGTAGTAACTTCTTCGATATCAAGCCATAGGAACATTTTTCTAGCTATGTCTCCTTAGGCAAGGGAAACAAAAACAATAAACTATTGGGACTGTATCAAAATAAAAACTTCAGCATGGTGATGGACAAAACTCAAAGGCAACCTACAGAGTGGGGGAAGGTATATGAAAATGACATATCTGTTAAAGGGTTAGTTTCCAAAATATATAAAGAACTTATAAAACTCAACACCCAAAAAACAATCCAATTAAAAAATGGGCAGAAGAAGGAACAGACCTTTCCCAAATGAGGACATCCAGATGACCAACAGAAACACGAAAAGATGTTTATCATTACTTAGCATCAGGGAAATGTAAATCAAAACTACAATGAGCTATCACCTCATATCTGTCAGAATGGCTAAAATCAACAACACAAGGAACAGCAGGTATTAGGATGTGGAGGAAAAGGAACCCTCATGCACTGTGGTAGGAATGCGAACTTGTACAGCCACTCTAGAAAACAGTATGGAGGTGCCTCAAAAAGTTAAAAATAGAACTACCTTATGATCCAGCAATTGTGCTCCTAGGTATTTACCCAAAAGATACAAAAATGTAGATTTGAAGGGATACATGTATCCTGGTATTCAATATCCATCGTCCAAACTATAGAAATGTCAATGTCCATAGTCCAAACTATGGAAAGAGCTCAAGTGTCCAACGATTGATGAATGGAAAAAGAAGATGTGGTCTATCTTTCTAACTAGCTATCTAGCTATCTATAATGGAATATTACTCAGCCATCAAAAAGAATGAAATCCTGCCATTTGCTGTGATGTGGATGGACCTGAGTGTATAATAAGTCAGTCAGAGATGGATGATGGGTTTTAAAGAAGGCACTTGTTATGATGAGCACTGGGTGTTATGTATATATATATTATATGTACATATTATGAATCACTAAATGCTAATCCTCAAACCAATATTACACTATAAATTAACTAACTAGAATATAACTACAAAATTGGAAGAAAAAAGAAACAGACTGTTAGTGATAGAGAACAAACTGATGGTTACCAGAGAAGAGGGACACAGGGGCATGTGACGATGATGCTTTTCCACTGCTGTGTTGCTAGCTATTAATTTAAATGATAATATAAATGATGATCACTTTTATTTATTTATTTTTTTAAAAGATTTTATTTATTTATTTGACAGACAAAGATCACAAGTAGGTAGAGAGGCAGGCAGAGAGAGAGGAGGAAGCAGGCTCCCTGACAAGCAGAGAGCCCGATGCGGGGCTCAGTCCCAGGACCCAGGGATCATGACCTGAGCCGAAGGCAGAGGCTTTAACCCACTGAGCCACCCAGGTGCCCCTGATGATCACTTTTAAACAGATAATGATAAATGTATTTGCAAATATATGTAAAAAATAACTTTATGATACTTGTCAGAAGTGTACCACATCCTCTCAAATGATCATTTGATTTTTAGATGTCACTAATAGCAGTAACTGATATTTATTTCATGGTAGTATACTAAGTAGTAATTAATTTCACACAACAACCAGAGAGGTAGGCCTTATATATCTTAAAATTATATATATCTTATATATCTCAAAATTTTATGGATGAGGAAACAAAGTCAAAGTTGAGTAAAAGTCACCTATATAGAAAGTAGTGTAGGGAACCCAACAAACTCTGCTACCTCTCAAAAGTACTAAAGACAGTCCATTACCTAGATCTTTTAATAATATATGAATTAAATCTTATTTTAATAAGGACTGGGATAAACTTAATATTCAACTCAAAACTTCAAAATTCGTAGTTTTTCCATGTACTTAATGTAATTATATTTTTAATCCAGGATTTCATCATTTACTTTTACCATTTAAAAGAAGTTAATTTTCAGAAGAACCTCCAGAGAGAATGGTCATTTAAAAACCTAACTTTAAAAAAATCTTTTTTAAATGAAGTGAAATATAATTCATGGTTATTTACTCTCTAAACAGTACTCACCTTGGGCAGCAATCATACATTCTTAACTTAAAAGGTTGACTTAGGCTTTAAGGCAAAAATAAAATGACCATTGTTCATGATCATTAATTTGATTAAAATTTTTGAAAAAGTGGTTTCATCATGAGCCAGACAACAAATTGACTTATAGAAATATATTGGCTCCATTTAATATATAAAAAATAAAACCATGTGTATAGTGTTTTGTTTTTCTAAACCACAGTCTTTTAGAGGGCTCAGATTTACAGAGGAACCCTGATGAGTAGCATGTGTTCAATTTAGAAACCAGGGCTCGGAAAATTGTGCTACACACACAAACTCTTTCATATGCAGCAGGAGCTGTGTGTACTTATCTTTCACATTATTCTCACAAATAGACACAGAAGCATGCTTGACTTAATCTTTAGTCCCTACGGTATTATGAGGTCTTTTTACTGGGTGAGAGTCATTAGGGGAAAATTGGGTCTGCTATTCTGATGTATTTTCTTTGTCTTTTGCTCTTTATTTTCTTGTTTACCCACTGCACAAAACCCAGTGGAAAAGCATCAGCAGATGACACAGGAGCAGCAGTGACAACTGAGTGCTTTATTGTCATGGCCTCTAAACTCTTCCACTGGCCAATTTCCTTCAAAATTCTCCAACTCTCTGGCCACATTCAGGGGCAGCTCTCAGGGGACAATATGTAAACAAGAACTTTCAAACCAGCGGATCACAAACCAAATTCAAATACTAACATGTTTTGATTGGTTTGTTGTTTGTTATTTGGGTCTTTACCGTGTGCTTTATTTAATTATATTTATTCATTTACTTTTAGATCTTATATACAGAATATTGGATGACAATACTCCCAATCCATAGTATGTTATTATCATATGTCCATGTAGGACTCCTCTTGATTTTTTAAATTGGTATTTCCCACTCATTTCTCATAGTTAATTCTGTCTCCCATAACCAAAGCAGGACTGTAATGTGTCTGAGTTATGTTATTTAATATACATGAAATCTTACAGAAAACTTTGTGTTTTTCTATGTGAATATGTTTTTAATTTGTATCAATGATTCTATGCCATAACTTTCGTTCCTTTTCTTTTTTTATCAGTGCTTTATCTAATAATAATAATAATTCTAATCTGTGTTCCTATGTGCCATAAACTATTTTTTATAAATGTTGAATCCATTGAATTTTTATAAATGTTGAATATGCTCCTCCTAACTCACAAATTAGAAGATTTTATATGCAAGTACAAATTATTGGCTTTTTTTGAGTCTACATTTCTGAATGGCAAACAATCATAGGAGCTATAATGATTGTTGCTTTTAGAAGGAGCATATGCTTTCTATATTTCCACTGGACCCCAGTCACTCATTACCTGTCTCCTGTAAGCATTTCAATTTGCAGTCTCTAGAAACTATGAAACTTGAGCATGACTCATGGGATATTGTGACCTGTTAAGCTCTTATATTTTCCTTCCCTTCTCTCCTCTCTTGTACCCATTATAAGTCTCCAGTTAAACTTCTAACTACCAATATCTTTTTCTCAGTTATTAACAACTTTTTCTGCAAGGAAAAGAGCATTTTTATGATTGCTTTCTATTTTTGCATTTGTGTATAATTCAGCCTATCTTTCCATGAGTCCCTTCTACTATTGTTCTTTTTCTTTAAAGATTTTTTTTGTTTGTTTTAGAGTGACAGAAAGAGAGAGAACATGAGAGAGAGAGAGAGAGAGAATCTCGAACAGACTCAAGAGGCTCAATATCATGACCCTGAGATCATGACCTGAGCTGAGAAACCAAGAGTTGGATGCTTAACCTAACTGTGCCACCCAGGCAGCCCTCTTCTACTACATTCTATGAGAACATGTGTTTCTTTACCTTTACTTTAACTCTAATGTATATCCTTTGTCCTTATTGATGAGATGTGATTCTGTAGGTATCATTTGCATAGGACTTCCTGTTCTATCACTGCTTCTAAAACCAGAATGCTCTACACGCTCACACATATCTCCTCTCTGAAGTACTGTATGTTCTACCTCTTCTCTTCATTAATTCCTTCAGTCAGTCACAAATGTTTTTTGAGCTACTAAGTGCTAGAAACATTGTTTCAGTTTCTGGGAATACAGAAATGAACAACAAAAATACCCTCAAAGAAAAACATCTTTCTATTTCCAAACTCATGATTCAGAGAATATAGCAGTAGTTGAGAAGAAGTGTTGTCCCAAATACCATCACTTTCCCATACTCTTAAAATGTTCAAAAATGTTTGAATGCACTTTTTGACTTTTGTCATTTTCATCTACTGTTTAAAAATGGGTAGAGGACTTGAACAGATATTTTTCCAAAGAAGACATAAAGATGGACAACAGGCACAAGAAAAGATGCTCAACATCACAATCCTTAAGGGAAATGTAAATAAAGACCACAATGAGATATTACCTCATAACTGTCAGATTGGCTATTACTAAAAAGACAAAAAATAACAAGTATTGGTGAGGATTTGGAGAAAAAAGGAACTCTTGTACACTTGTGGTGGAGATGTAAATTGGTATATCCTTTTTGGAAAATAGTATGGCGTTTCCTCAAAACATTGAGAATCAAACTACCATACTTTCCCGTAATTCCATGTGTTTAAGTATCTGAAGAAAACGAAACACCAGTTTGAAAAAACATATGCATCATTATGCTCATTGTAACACTATTTATAATAGCCAAAATATGGAAATAGCCTAAGTGTCCATCAACAGATAAACTGATAAAATATGATTTAGCATATGTATACATAATGAAATATTACTCAGCCATAAAACAGAATGAAATTTTGCCACTTGCAACATCATCAATGGACCTATAGGGAGGGTATCATGCTAAGTGAAATAAGTCAGACAGAGAAAGACAAATACTGTATGATTTCACTTAAATCTGGAACCTAAAAACCAAAACAAACAAACAACAAAACAGAAACAGACTCATAGATACAGGAAACATGCCATTGGTTACCAAGGTGTGAATGGTTAGGCAGCAGGCTAAATAAGTGAAGAAAATTAATAGGTACAAACTTCCAGTTATAAAGTAAATAAGTCATGAAGATGTAATGTACAACATAGGAAATATGGTCAATAATATTATAATAACTATGTATGGTGACAGATGGTAATCAGACTTATTGTGGGGATCATTTCATAATGTATAAACATACTGAATCACTATGAAGCACACTAGAAACTAATAGGAAATTATATGTCAATTATACTTCAATTAAAAAAAAGGTTGAAAAACCACTTATATCTCTACGTTTATTAGAATCCTTAATTAGATTGGAGAATGGCAGGTTTAGACTTAGTTTCCAGTTATTTTACTCCAGTTTACTACTAAGCTAGCAAAAAGCAGTGAAATTAACAAACAGACTAAGGATAAGTGTAAAAACTGCTCCTAATGTCTCCTACTTCTTCATGGAGCAGCACCTGAGGTTGGCTGGCCATTGCAGCCAATATGGATTGAGAAATCCAGCAAGTTAGAGGATCCAAGGCTGGCAAAACCATATTTTTAAAACACCAGGCTAGGAGAGAAGGTTCCTTGCTGTGCCCCCATTACCTACCTTTCTGTTCTCTTTCCAATGTGTCACTAGACTCATAGCAGGTGTTGGCCATGCTGAGCACAGAAAACAGGACATTTCTTATCATCAGAACCTTCCATTTTCTCTAGTTGATAGGAAATTTGACTTGGAAGTATTTGAACTGAAAAGAGAAGGTTGCTGAGAAGGAGGCTGTAAAAGAGTGCATGGAATAATGTGACTCTTTGCTGAAGTGCATTAGAAAGAACACAGAGGAGAGGGTTATCTGAACCTTTGCTTTATGCATGTGGCAATGCAATCCCTAGCCTTTGTCATGCATGTTTGGAAGCAGAGGGTTTCCTTTTAAAGTCTTTTGTCACAAAATAATCTATTCTCTTTATCTGACTCCATATCTGGTTGTAAAAGTCCAAGGCAACTTTCAAGGTAACAATAGGATATAGAAAATACAGAATAGATATATTCTATATATAAAATACAGAAACACGTTATATACCTACAGAAAATTTTTATATACCCATATTAGTTTGGATGTTGATGATTTATTTCATTACTATTACAATTTTAATTGGTATGTTTGATATACATGATATATTTCCAATATTTTGAAGTTAATTTCTTTGTATCGTGAGAGTTGTTTAAAGCAAGAAAATAAAAAAAACAATTCAATAATACCATGCATGTCTATGAAATGTGCATGTTCTCAGTTTGTAATTAAATTTTGCTGAGTTATTTTATTTATAAAAATAAAGTTTTGGGGTGCCTGGGTGGCTCAGTGGGTTAAGTCTCTGCCTTTGGCTCAGGTCAAGGTCTCAGGGTCCTGGGATCGAGCCCCACATCAGGCTCTCTGCTGAGCGGGGAGCCTGTCTCTCTCTCTCCGCCTGTTTCTCTCTCTGCCTACTTGTGATCTCTCTCTGTCAAATAAATAAATAAAATCTTTAAAAAAAAACTTTTGTTCATGCTAGTTTCAAAGAGACAGTGTACATAAGGAAGTTGCTTTTTATTTAGTGAAGACACGTTTATTGACTGCCTGCTATTGTTAGGCACTAGACATATTGCTGCACATATTCTGTTTAGATTACATGAGTAAAATTGAAGATGAGATTATTATTTTTATTTTAGATTTGAGAAAAAAAAATCTAACGAATAATACATAACCTGAAAGAGATTATATAGACCATACATGGCTGAACTGTAGTTAAATAATGATATTAAATAAAGCCCACCCTCCAACATACACACTCACTTTGAAGACTAAGCCAACTGTTCAGATCTTGGCAATGAATCTATCTAATTCCAGATCTCATATTTTCCTCACTTTAATAATGATAGTGTTACGAGAAAGAGACAACTTGCTTTGATTCTTTTCCCTAGGGTTGAAATGGCTGGGTAGGCTTAGCTTTCTTGATTTGAGAGGCATGAGGAAGAAAGCTTGCCCAGACCCAGAGAAGCTCCAGTCCAAATCCTCATCTGAAAGGCCACAATTTAAGATATACTCCTTTAGGTCTTTCTTGAGGACTTCTAGGTCTTTTCAAGTTCCTTTGCAACATCAGTATTCCTAGAGTATTATGCTTTAAGACAATATCAATAAAACAGTAGAGCATTTGTTCATCCAGACCATTTCTAGGATGACAGACACCAGAAAGTACCATCCATAAGGATTAGGACAAAGGATGCAGTTCAGGTTTTCCTATCAGAAGGTAAGCCATAGGTAACACTAAGAGAGCCGTACAAATGGCAGCAAATAATAAATTGCATTTACTCACAGTTTTATTTGCTCAGAACATAGACAGGCATCAATTCTTAGGAAAATACTAGGTTTTAATTTGATATTGTCAATTTGCCACAGATATCATTTAAAGAAGTAAATACAGTACCCTACAACATCTTGCTTTAAACAAATTGTTTTAAAAAAAAGCATACCTGCCTTGGATGTGTCAGTTGTGTTCTCTTCCAGTAATGTATATTATCTCAAGGTCAAATGAACCCCAGCAGGGAGACGACAAATATATAACATTATAAATGACCTCAGGAGAACAGAAAAGAGAATATTAATCAATTTTAAGCACTCTGAGACAGCAGGAGACTATTTTGGCTAGATTGCATGACACTTTTAATGTCATGACTATTTGACAGCTCTTTCATTCCAGGAAAAAAAAAGTTGGACAAAGAGTCATGGAGGTCATAAGTCAAATCAAAGTCTCAAAGGAGAAATCAAACCCCAGAAGTACTCTGTAAAAAGATGTCCAATATACAGGCATATTACAGTGTCTCATGTTTGATTTTAAAGTGTTACGTAACCAGCTATTGGGTATCAGTAATTTCAGTTGACTGAGGACCATGATGATTGGGTAAAAAGAAAGATAAAACTAGAAACACAGCTCAAAGCATCTAGTTAATCAGAGACAGCAAAACAAAGTAATAATTTATAGTTCTTTTTATTTCTTCATCACTAGTAATAAATACAATGATTAGTATTCTCTACTGATAGCAAATCCAAGCTGCTATTTATAATATCTATTCATTCATTTATTCCTTCAACAAACAAACAAAAAAATAAGCTCTAGTATAAGCTAAGGACTGTCAAAGTCACAAGGGTAATCCAAGTATCCAAAGATGAGAGAGATGAGATTGAAAGCCAGACAAGAAATGGAAGATTTAGTCCCTGGAGAAGGACACAATGTGCAGATCAAGCGGAGAGAGTAACTGAGCGTCAAGTGTGTTAAGGGTGAATCCCAAAAGCAAACAGGTGGAATGGTGAGTCTGGAGCTTCCTCTGTGAAAACTCAGCATGTATGGTTGCACTTTTGGGGTCTTGCCTGATGTGGTTAGTGGGCTTCCTGTATTTGTACAAGTTATAGAACATCCTGCACCAAAGCAGTATACATTAAAGTTTCTAATGTGATTTTAGCCATCATATATCTATTCTGCATGTTAACCCTAGTACTAATTAAGTGCTGATGAGAAATGCTGATCATTTTAACAATGTGAATTGGATCATATTCACATTCTTGCTGGCAAATGCTTCAAAGGTTTCCCATGTTCCTTGAATAAAATTCAAACTCTTTAGCATAACCTTTTAGGCCTTATGTGATCTAGTCCCTGACTGCCTCTCCAACTTCATTCTCTATCACTCACTCTGACTTTCCTTCTCCACAGGCATTAACCCCCACGTTAGTGTCTCCAACATGCCAGGGACTTTGCTCTACCAGAAATTGCGACTCCCATGCCCACCCCTCTCCATGTAATCAACATCTATTCATCTTCGCAATTTGAGTTCCAATGTCCCTTCTTCGAAGAAGCCTCTTCTGATGATCAAGTCTACCATAAATTACTAATCAGTCCCTCGTTATTTTCTTTCACTGAAAATTGCTCTATTTCTTCATAGCACTTATGGCAAATTAAAATTGTAGTATATGATGAAATTATATTTTACAATACTTAGAGTGTTTTAAGCTCCATGAACACAGGAACTGTGTTTTCATTTACAATATAATTCATGACTATAAGAAGTACTTGACAAATATTTGTTGAAAGAGGGAATAAAGGACAATGAAGAATGACATTAAGGAATTTGGGTAATTATTACATAATACACGCAAGGTTTTGGAACCAAGGTATTATTTTGAACTTAGGGTCTCTAGGGGGAAATAGATATAGCCATTGGTGGTAAACACCTGAGCTAGATGACCTCCAGTTGTCCTCGGCACACTTGGCATCCTAGGCATCCAGGAAAGCAGCGTCTGGTCCTGGGTGTGTGAACCTGTCCCTTTACTTCTTTGGGCTTCAGTTTCCCTAATGGTTAAATGAGTGGTTGAACTTGATAGCTTTTGTGATTTCTGTATTAAAAATTAAAGAAAATCATATCTCCATGTAGGAATTTTTAGAAAATAATCCTATGAGGCACTAAGGATTTCAGTGCCTAGCAGCCTCGAGCTGTATCGAGTTACTGTCTGAAAGTTAAAGGCTTAGGTTCACTTACTCACTTTTCACCCATTCCTTTCACCTAAAGTGCATATCTGATTTCTCTAAGCAGAGACTAGAAACATGTGTGGGCAAGTACTCAAAAAAAGCAAGCATTTAACTTTCTAAGCACCCTTATCACTCCAACATCTAGGTTTGGCACGGAATCACAGAACCCAACACAACAGCTGCCTTCACTATCATGTGTGCAGACTGAATAGGAGATTTCTGCCTTACAAGAGGCTATTTCAGAAAGTCACACATACAGCTGCTCTGTCTTCATATGCCACTCCTTCAAGGAAATCATTTCATAGATTTTATAGACTATTCTGGACTTTTTTCTTTTTTTGATCCATACTCACATACTGTAAGTGGATAAAATCCCAAACATACGCTCCCATACTTTCCAAATGTGTTTGTAACTGTTAGTGTTAAGTCTTTTGCCTCATTCTGCTAAAGGACGGAACTACCATTTCTCAAAGCATCAGTCTTATAAAGTACCTGCCAAATTGTTGGACATGGTTATACAACTACTGCTGATAAAGTTCAATCCATAGCCAGGAAATAACAGCCTTCAACTAAGGTGCTCAAATGTGAGTCTGATAGTAAATCTATTACTGAGCTCACCTATAATTTAACATAAAGAAACTTTCTAAGTTGAAACATGGCTTGCTCTGAGATCCACAAGATGTCACAGACTCATTTTCTAAACCGGGAGAAGGGAATTTTGTTTTTAGTTTTTCCTCTCTTGAAAAAGACAAACAGTAATATCAGACACATGTCTTGGGCTCAGAAATATTAATTATATTTGTGAATTGTTGGGAAAAGCCCTGATCTGGCAGATAGATACTTAATGAATACAGAGCTGAAAAAGCACTATGGATATGCTAATGTATGCCTAATAATTATACTTGGAGTGAGACAGTTTCACAAATTACTATATTAGTTATGAGTTGAATTTGAGTAAAATAGAACTGGAGGTACAATTGGCCTCCAGTAAGACCCATGACTTTGGTTTATTGCTCCTTTTGTCTGGAATACCCTTTGTTTTTGCTCTTTCCCATATGAATGTCAAGCATCAACAGGAACATCACCTGCTCTGTAAAGCCTCTCCTGACTTTACTTCCCTCAAGCAAATTGGTTCCTTTCACTACTCCTTCTTCTGTTTCCTCTATGCCTGGAACATATGCCTGTTATAAATTTTAGCTGTTTTGTGTCATTGATTCCTTTTTGGCATTAAGTTGCATGAAAGAAGCTATCATCTTATTCAATTTTGTTTACCTTTGACTTAACTTACTGCTATATGTTGGGACTAAAGAAGATGAATAAAGTATAGGCCCCACTTGCTAGGAGTGTTCAGTGTGATCAGACCCCTAATAAATGTGGATATTTGATACCTGGTATTAATAGGTTGCCAAAGATTAAAAATTATTTTCAGTGGAAATTGGCCTTGGGGTGTAGGAAAAAATTAAAAAGTAAAACAGGTTTTGTTTCCCTTCCGCTTCTCATTCTATATCTTTCTTCCACTCCTCAGCTTCTCAGTCTTCATGTGGCCCTTAGGGATTCAAAATCCTCACAGGAGGTATCAACACTTTATCTGCCCTCCCCAGCAAAGTCTCATGTCTCTCCATCTTCTTTCTCATTTTCTCCTTATTTCAATCCCTCCCCGGTGAAGACTCCATTTTATAAACATTTATGCTGGGTATTGCTCTGAATACCTGAACAAAGTAATGTATATTACACAGTGAGGTCTAAATTATGGATGACATTTTGGGTATCAATAAGAAGATGTTCTAATTAAGAGATGGGTGGGTTTATAGGGAGATATTATTGTTTACTTTGACCTTGTTCTACCAAACAAAAACCTATCTTCTTAACTCTCCTTATTTTAGTTCCATGATAGGGTAATAAATCCCTTATATAAGACTCTCATCCCTCTTACATCCAATTTTTTGGATGGTAAGAAAATACTATCTGGGATTTGCTAGACAAGGTAACCAGAGATGACTAATTTAATATTTAGTGTTGTCTATATTTGGCACTAATGTCCATGTTCTTTATTATACCCTTGATATTTTAATATATTTTAATGACCCCTATTTATTTTTGAACAAGCCTATTTAATATATAATCTATAAGTTTTATTAGAGTAGCTTGTATGGGTTGCAAAGAATCTTCTGTATTATACTGAGAATTTTAAGGATTAATTTACCTCCTGAGTCTACTTTATTTATTTTGGCCAATTCATGAATTATATTTTCTACCAGGAATGTAGCAAAGAAAAAAAAGAATGATTTATTAAGGTGTTATTGAAAGACAAGTAAAAAGATATAAAAACCACTTATCATTCATCTTTGAAGTTAGGTTTAGGTTCCACTGTAGGTATATAACCATAGACTGGTTATCCTCTACCCTGCAAAGGTCAGTGATTGTCATTGGGTCAATTACCTTTAGGGTACTGTCATAATTCACTGCTGCTGGATCCCCAAATAATTGATTACTCATTCCATGAAGTCATGAAGTCTTAGTTGACTATAATATTATTTAACCAAACCAGTTATGGCTCATAGCCCTACAATAGCACCCCTCCTCCTCAGTGACAGCCTTTATATGTAACCTATGCTTCAGCCATCCTCTAAAGCTTGCCCATAAAAAGGAGATTGTTTTCCACCTTAATCCATTGCTCCCATTTTGTTGCTCCTCTCCCTCCCAAGATAAATTTTAAGAGATAGTTATACCAGATCATTATCAAAATCTACTACTTGTTCTTAAGTCAGAAAGACAGGCAAACATCAAAACAGTGTATAGTGAATTGACTTGGCTACTTAATATTCCATGAATTCAATAGTATGATTTATTTTAGTGATCCCATAGTGCGGGATAGTCAGTTTCTTTCTAAATATTCACTGTTACAACTGATGTTCAGTAACAATTTAAATATTTAAAACCTACTATAACCTGACTTTTGTTCTCATTTTGTTGATGATTTAAATGTAGTTTACTCATAAGGCACTAATTGGAATACTAATTGAAAATGACCTGGGTTAGAAGCTGGGGATACCGCTGCCCAGTTATCCATTTGCCACCAACTTGGCAACTGAAAAGATACTCTGAGGCCAAGAGAAAATAATCTTGATTTACTTATTTCAATTCATTTTACCAGCTTTCTTATTGTCCTAACGTATTTTTTCAAAGTTTTTCTTAGCAAATTGAAGTAGTGATAAATCTTTGAGCAGAACTATCATTTCAATCATCTGTGTAACTGTAAGAGATCAGTAAGTAGGGTGTCTGCCACATGTTGGTAAGAAACAAAGGAGGGGTGCTTGGGTGGCTCAGTCGGTTAAGTGTCTGCCTTCAGCTCAAGTCATGATCCCAGTGTCTTGGGATCAAGCCCTACATTGGGCTCCTTGCTGGGCAGCGAGCCTGCTTCTCCCTCTCCCTCTGCCTGCTGCTCTCCCTGCTTGAGCTCTCTCTGTCTCTGTCAAATAAAGAAATAAAATCTAAAAAGAAGAAAAAAAAAAAGAAAAAGGAAATATTGATTATAAAAAAGAAAAAAATGATAACCACACATAAGAAAATAGAACCATTTTGTCTCTGGATATCCACTCATCTACATCATGTATTGCCTTAACAGTTATTTAGAGACAACTTTTCTTCCCTTGAAAAAGACCATATGGTTTAGCATACAAACTTCCAGAAGGTCAGAAAACATAGCATTTCTGTGGAATACTGCTTTGCACAGGGCTACTTGTGTTGGAGCCAGGAAGCCTGTTTTTAAGGACCCAAGGGGACTATGGGCCTTTTCTGCTGGATTAAGCTCCTGGTATCACTTTCACTATGTTTCTGGCTTTAGTAGAATCTGGAACAGACTGCAGGCTAGAGTGTGTTGGCATGTGTATACAGCTCTACCATCTGTTTTGCTTCTTCAATTCATCAATTTCCTCTACTTATGATCTTGTCCTTCACTTAGTCCAGTTATGAAAAATATGTACTCTGAGTATTTTGTCTTTAATTACTTTTATAGATCTTTTCAAAGGAAATTGTACAATATTATGTAATGATAAGCTAAAATGTAATTGCAAAAAAACCACAACAAACCAGTAAATCATTAAAACTAAATATTTAAGCCTCAACTAATTAACAAGTCAATGGAAGTTGTGGTCTTGGCAGCCTAATGAACAGTTAAGAAAAGCTGGGCATCACTCTTTGACAAAGGCAGGGTCTGCTATTGCTCTGTTGTAAGTTTTTTTTGTTGTTGTTAATTACTTTAGATTTATGTAAAAACTTATGAAGCTCTTTCATCTACACCTATTATTTGAAATATTTAAATGCTAATATGGATCATATCTAACTCTTATGGAAGCTGGAAAATAATAGCTCCCTTGAGAGAAGAACGATTACAATCACTTTTTGGACTTTTGGCCAAGATGGAGTGAGAAAAGAACCACTATCATTTATAATATCTAAAATAATTGGTAAAGCCTGAAAACATTTTGACATTTCAGAAGGCATATATTTATGTTAACATAGTAGTTATATTTCTGTAATAGATGACACAAACGTAAATGCCACTCTGCCAGGGAATTTTCCTAAACCCCTTCAATCCATTGTAAATGACTGCCAGATGGGTAGTATTATCATTCATTCATAGGGAAAAAAAAATCTGAGACAAAGAGTCAGCTAGAAGAATCAAAAAGAGTGAAAGAGAGAAACTACAAATATAAAAGAAAGGGTACATGAACATATTCAGGATCCTGCAAGTGTCCACAGAAGTTCCCCTGTCATAGTAAAAGAGTATTTTAGAAGAATATTAATACATCACCCACAGAAATGCCTGATGAAGAAATCGTAACCTGCCAAACGTAATGTAATCTAATTAGTCCGCAGCAGAATTAGAAACACAACCTAAAAATTCCTGACAAAAATGATCAATTACCAGAAGCTGTTCCCCTTCATATCATTTAGTTTTATTACAAAGAATGCCTTGTGGCCACAAAAAGTTAAACTAAATTACAAGGTGATGAAAATTCTGAAGGCAGTTAAATTTGTATTTTCCATTCCTCATAGAAGAAAGAAAGGAAATGAGAAAAATTGCATTTAAATCCCTTAATTATTCTGACTATTCACTAACAGTTTTAAATAAGAGTGCAAAATCTGGCTTTAAACTTGAAGGCAACTGCATGATATAAGTGCGAATTTTGCCTTCTCCGTCCGACAAACAATTTCTCTACCTGTTGACATTTGTTGTCACAATGTAAAGAATAAATTGTCCTTTTGTCTGATAAGGTGAAGTTTATTAGATTCAAAACCAACTTACTCTACTTCTCCCCAGTCTGCCTACCATTGCCTCCCTGTCTTATTTGGCACCAGTCCACAGAAGGTGAAAGAGCATGGAGGACTGTGTATGAGATGTTTTTAGCAGATCATATCTCAACATGGAGCACGATTTCCATTCCTGTTCCACTGACTAGAACTCAATAAGCTGACCACACATGGCTGCAAAAATAGTCAAATACATGTATAAGACAGAAAGCAAAAGGTTAGTCTCTATCTTAGGTGGCATTGGTATGTTCCTCTAAAACCTGGGGAACCTTTAGATTGAAGTAGAGGGAAAATATCAGCAACCAGAGCTAGTTTGGAAATGACAGCAGTCTTCAGTGGGGAGGTCAAAAGCATGGTTTCATTATCCATATAAAAAAATCGCTTGTGATCTGCTAAGGTATGATTAATTTGGGGACCCAAGTATAATGCAATATCCTTGGAAACAGATGTTTAGGAGTCTGGAATAGTCATGGATAGAGGCCCATTGAATTGGGATCCCTTCCTGCCTTGACTGGTTTTATCAGACAAAGAATGTGTACAGAGACTGCTAATGCTCTCTGTATTAACCTTAGATATTTATGAATCTCTCTTCCTCTGGACTGAAAATTCCAGAAAAGTCAGGAGTGTGTCTTATTAATTTCTGTATTTTGGAAACCTTACATCTCAAGAAATAAAACTCACCTTTGTGGGTCTTTGTAAACTAAATTGAGCTGTTTCTGTAGGGGTATCTTACATATGTCATGTGGCCTCTGACAGGCATGAAACAAGTTATTGTTCATAAGATTTCTTCATTTTTAATAAAATATTACATAATCTTTAGCTTGCAGAATTATTAGCAGAATTCTTTATAGACTTTGGATCCTCAATATCAAAGCTCATTCAGATTTTATGATAATACGTCACCACATTTAAGAGGGAAAATGGTATTACTATTCTGCTCTATTAAGTATCTTATATAAGTTAAGTAAACATAATACACAAGCGAATCCCAAAAATGTGCAAAGGGAAAAAACAGAATTTCCAAGTGGAAAAATAGTAACAAAGAAGATATCTCAGGGGCGTCTGCGTGGCTCAGTGGGTTAAAGCCTCTGCCTTTGGCTCAGGTCATGATCCCAGGGTCCTGGGATTGAGCCCTGCATGGGGCTCTCTGCTCAGCAGGGAGCCTGCTTCCTCCTCTCTCTCTAGGCTTCTCTGCCTACTTGTGATCTCCATTTCTCAAATAAATAAATAAAATCTTTTAAAAAAGAGGATTATCTCAGAATCTAGAATTCCAGTGAAGAAATGCAAAATATTAAAAGTGACCAAGAGGTATACTTGCATTGACCATCTTTTTTACTAAAATATTTTAATACTGAAATTTTACTTGGAAGCCCTGTTCTAATTTTATTATAGAAGAGATTTTTACAGAAATTCCCTTTGAAGCCAATTTTACTGTAAACTTGTTCTGGATATGACTGGTAATATATGAATTCCTGTTGAGGTGTCTGGATTTTGTAGGTGAGTAAGCAATGGAGGTTGATATAGCACTTCAAGTATATTCTCATAACAATCATATAAAAAATTGTGGATCTGTATCCCATTTTTAGATGGAGTTACCCTGCAGTGGCACAATCTACCTCAGTCCAGAGTCATGTTTCATTTTGGTCCAGGGAACTTTCCACTGAGTTCCAGTGAGTTGATCATACATCTCCAAATTTGCAGATTAAGGGTTTCACTCTCTTCAAAGTATCTCTGTCAGTTTACACCCAGGCAATTATTCCTTCAATTTCTTTCCCCATCCCTCAAAAAATACAAAAAATTTAGTCTTCTGCCTAAGGTACTAAAAAAGGGTTAGGAATCCTTACAAATCCCAACTTTATTTTTCCTCTTTTCTCCAAAGTTGACTTCCTATCTCTGCTTTTGTCTTAAATCCATAAAAACCTGGGTCATCTGTAAATACATTCTAAGAATTCTCAAGGACCTTACAATAGCTTTTCAAGTTTCCTGGATAACTCTGTGAAGATCACTTAGTACTTAAGCAAAATGTATATCAACACAACATTTCTTTCCTCTTCCCCTTCCTCCCTCCTCTTTTTTTCTTGGTTTGTATTTAGTTTACTTTTATTTGGTTTAAATTTCAATAAACTGTATTTGTTCATTTATTTATCTCATCAAGAAAATGCATTTTTAATGGCTTAGATAAATTTTAAAAGAGAGAAAGCAATGCACTGGAAAGTCTCCCTTATATTCCTGTTTTCCATTCAATAGTTCCCAGCCCTCAATGCCATTCTGCACTTTTTATTATTTTCCGTTTCATTTATTAATATAAACCTGACCTACAGACTTTGACATAAAAAAGACTATCACTATGCCCTTCACACTTTATTCTTAGTAAAGTGGCAGGGAGATTTACTTGGATATATTGTAATATTTTCATAAAGAAAAGAAATTGGAGAGATTTATTGTATGTGTGACAGCAGGTACACTAGTAATAAATGTAAGATATAGTGAATCCTTGACAAAAATTTTAATTTAATATAAAAAGTTATTCTTTATATAACTTATTTCAACATTGGGTCATCATGGAAGTGACTGTCTAAGAGTAAAAATGGAACTGTTATCAAATCGATGCAATCCATATCAAACTAGAATTGATATCTAATCCATTCTTTTCCTTGAAGCAAAGCCATAATTGGAACATACATGCAAATCAAATGATGGGAAAAGATCATTATTGTGATGTTTGAATATGTTCTGGGTACATGGAACAGCATAAAAATACTCAGTGAGCAATATAATATAGAAGGACGGAATTTTGTTCTTAAAGAGCTTTTGAGTTTAAGAAATGTCTTACTATTATAAAAATATTTTATTCTCTCTCCCAGAGAAAGATTTGCAAACTCAGCAGCAGAAGAAAAAGGAAGTGGAAGAAAAGGAAGAAGGGGAGGAAGGAGAAGATGAATTTCTATTTTTATAGCACTTATTTGAAATCAGGAAGTTCTGGTTGGAAAACCCAAATCCACCATTTACTGACTGGTATAATTTAAACTTTGTCCTCAGCATCCTCATCTATAAAATAAGAATAATTATAGTACATATTTTTAAAAATATTTATTTATTTATTTTAGAGAGGGAGAGGGGCAGCAGGAGACTAAGAAGCAGACTCTCTTGTGAGACACAAGTCTCAATTCCAGGACCTTGAGACCATGACTTGAGCTGAAATCAAGAGTTGGTTGCTTAATCGACTGAGCCACCCACGTGTCCCTATACTACCTATTTTAAAGATGGGAAAGTGCTTTGCAAACTATAAAGTTTTAAAACAGTTGTCCTTAGTTTGAAATTGCAATTCTATTCTTTCCTACTTATTTTAGTAAGTTAATGATTCAATCAGAAAAACCTAGCATTGGGGGGCACCTAGGTGGTTCAGTCTATAAGCATCCGTCTTCAGCTCAGGTCATGATCCCAAAGGCTCCCTGCTCAGTGGGAAGCCTGTTTCTCCCTCCCTCACCCCCCCTGCTCATGTTCCCTCTCTCGCTATGTCTCTGTCAAGTAAACAAATAAAATCTTAAAAAAAGAAAAAAGAAATAGAAAGAAATCTAGCATTGAAATCACAGTCATATTAACTGTACACATGACATCTTTGTGCCAAGTTCTAGAAAGGTACTCCTCCCAGTAGATGTTAACATTGTGGAGGAATAGCTTGGCAAAGATGGCATCTTTGTCTGATGTAGATGCCTCATTCCCAGAGATCTCTGCATTATTTTACAGGTTGAGATGGCCCAAACTTTGTTCTCTACACACCTTATTGCCTGTGCTTTTTGTGTAAGACAAAACCTGCAGGATTGTGGTCTGGATCTTGGATGAAAGACTTTATGGAAACAATCTTGTCTAGTTCTTTTTCTCTAGAGAACACATGTAGAGTATGGAACTCATTCATTACGCAGCAAATTCCATTTGTTTCTGGCCTTCTGTATACCCACTTTAACTTCCAAACATTAATCCCAGATTCCTTTCTCTCAGTCCATAGGATATATTTCCATGTGGCAACTTCTAAATAGTTGGAAACTACCATCGAATTTTCCCTAGGATATTGTGTAGTGGACCCAGTTGGTGGTTGGTGTCCTCCTAATTTCTAACGGAGCTTTTGATTTTGCTCATCTAATCCCTCCCTCATATATCATTATGTCTTAGAGGAATATGACTTCTCCCTAATTCTAGGGAGTCCTGGAAGAGTAGGACTAATCCCTCTTTTTGCCAATGATGTTTCAAAGAATAGTGATAAGACACAATTCTGACCAGTGCAGTCATAAAAGAAATATTCTGGAAAAAGTTTTCATTCTGTCTTTCTCTCAGTATTGAGCCATAGGAAGAGAAATTCTTTGTTTGATGCCTTGATCTGGCATCACCCTGTACTTAATTCTGAACTTGTTTTATTATGTGAGAAAATGCAATTTCTTACTTTTTACACCAGTCTCCGTTGGAGTTGCTTTGACTGGCACCCAAGGTACTGTAACTGATGAGCACATACTTTGCTGGTGAAACAAATTCAGTGTGTTTTCTCTTAACACTTTATTCATATGCTTTTTTCTAAGCTTGGATTGTCCAGGTTTCTTTCTTCAGGACACTTTTAACTTGTAGTAGCCCAGGAATGAATGCTGTAGCTCCTTGTGAAAGGTCCAGTTCAGACTGCTGACTCATGTTGACTTTTGTCAACTCAAAGTCCCAAGACGCTTTTGCACTTATTCTTGGGATAACACATCTCCTTTACCCTGTAACAGGGCAGGTGTTTGTGTAATAAAGTGAATAATTTAAATATTTATCGTTATTAAATTATATCTGGATGGAGTCAGTCCATCATCTTATTCTGTTACAATACTATGGAAATACTTCCTGGAAAACTATGCACTTGCTGTCTCTTACCCCTTCAGCCATTCTTCAATACGTTAAGTATGTCCTCCATTTCTTTGTTGATAAAACCATCGATTCAGAAAGGCTTGGGAGGAAACCTCTGCACTGAGTTATTTAAAAAATTTTCTTCTGATTGACAGTGCTACTAGTAAGTTTTTTTTTCATAAACTTGCACAACCACTTAAAAATCTGCCACAGCATATGATTTAGTGCATTGTCTTTCCTGTATTCCATAAATGCTGCCTATTGCTTTCCTCTGGTTAAAAACAATTTTTAAAGCAGTAGTATTTTAGTTTAGTTTTTAGTTTTTTAATATATTTTAAATTTTCAAATATAATATTTTCATCAGTCACAGTTCATTCTTAATGAATACAGGCTAATCTTCACTGACCATCTAATTATTTTCTTGACCTCCTTTGATAGACCACCTACAATTTTTTCTAGGATGGTCATAACATAAATAGCAACATCAAATTTCCCATTGTTCTGGAAGCTTGAAAAATCATTTATCTGATCCAAGTGTTTAGATAACAGAAAATTGTTCTTCTTTTTTTCTTGATGAGTTTGGTACTTTTTATCTTTCAAATCATTTTTCCATTTAATCTAAATTTTTAAATTTATTGGCTTAAAGTAGTTTGTAAATATTTTAAAACTCTCTTTTAATATCTATAGAGTCTATTGTGATATCACATCTCTAATTTACAATAATGGTATTTTCTTCTGTATAGGTCTGGCTAGAGATTTTTGTTGATCTCATTTTCTTTATTGTATTTCTGCTTGTTTTATTGATTTCTATTTTCATCTTGATTATTTTCTTTTTTCTGCTCTCTTAGACTGAATTTTTTCTTCTTTTTCTAGTTTCTTAAGGTAAAAGTTAAGTCTATCATGTTGTGACCTTTCTCTTTACTAATATGGCAAGATATATATATATATATTTTCTTTAATCACTCTTTCAACTGCATCCTACAAATTTTTATGTGTCATATTTTCATTTTTTAGTTAAAATATGTTCTAATTTCCCTTTTCATTTATAGACACTTAGTTTGTTTATTTAGAAGTATGTTACTTCATTTTCAAATATTTGGGAATTTTCCAGATATTTTTCTGTTGTCAGTTTGTAAATTAATTCTATTGTGATCAATAAACATGGTTTATACGTCTTGAGGCCTTTTAAATTTACTGAAATTCGTGCTGTGGCCAATATATGTTCATTCTGTTAAACAATTTTTAAAGGACAATTATGAATTACTGCAATTAGTGTTTTATAGCTGCTTTCCTCTTTTTCTGCTCTCTCCCCCAAAGATAAGGAAAATGTTTCAGTTTCTTTCTATTTTTTTATTTGTTTATTTTGCATTTTAAAAAATCACTCTGTTGTGATTTGATTTTTTTCCCCCTAAAACCTTATTTTGGATTATACTATCCTCATGATACCTGTGGATTTTTTTGAGTTAACATATCTTATCTCTCTTAAAATTTGGATATATGCTTTCTTTTTGAAGCTTGATGTCACATCTGTTTTTATACCATTTTATGGGGGGTCCCAGTGCTACACAATCTTTTTAGAAGTATAATTCAGATATGGCATTATCTTAGTTAATAATCCCTTCAGCTGTACAGCAAACATTTTTACTTGGAAATTTGAACCTGATGTTATTCTCTTACTATTATTTTTAAATTCTTCCCTTATGTATTTATTGCTTCACTGATATATAACTTTCCCAGGATTAATATAACTTTATTTCTTCAAGAAAAATGTATTTAAGATGGACTTTAAGGTGTTAGGACTATTTTAAGGAATGTATTTTTATAGATAACTATTTTTTTTACCTGAATTATTTTTTAATACTAATAGCATAACTTACTAGGACATTCTTAAAACAAGAGAGACCCTGCATTCCAGAGAATTCTTTTTCTAGTGAAACTATACACATACAGATTTGGGGGGGAAAAAAAAGTCTGCAAATATTGCATGCAGTTCACGCTAAAGCTTTTATATGAATCTAAGATGAGCCTATTATTATTTTTCATTGTCTATTAAGAGTCCCATATCTTTGATATCTGATATTCGTGTCTTTTCTTCTTCTATATCAATGCTAGTAAAACCACTACAAACCAGGTGTGTATGAATACAAGTACTATAGATATGTGTGGATATATATTACTTTTAAAAACACAAAGACAAAATTCAAAGTTTAAAGGGTGCTGCATTCACTTTTGAAAGTGAGGGTGAGTCATGCTTTTGATTTTATCTCTAGGATCCAGAGAATCGCCAGAGGCAATGCTATTTAAAAAAGAAGAAAAGCATCTTCAAAAAGGTTCCCAGACTCTATTCTTATTTTTTCTTTTCTCATGGTTTTATTTCATTCCCCAGCCAAAACTTTCTGTGGCACTTGAAAACTAATATCACTAAAACATTTGAACATATAGTACTGTTTTAGTGCCTTTTATCTCCAAATTAGAGAAATAAAGGGATAGAATCATTACTTTAGGTTACTCTATTTAATCCTGCCTATCAGAAATGCAATATAAATGTTGTCTTGAATCCCATAAAATTCAAAGGACCAGGGAAATTTTGTTCATGTATCTGCAACTTTAAAAAATTATGCAAGTGTTATATTTTCATTAGAAATAAGCAAAATACAGCAAATATTTTCTATAATTACATCATTAGCGATGATTACTGTTAATGTTTTTGCTTTGTAAACTGTTACAAATTGATAAATGGATCCATTTATTTAAGTAGCTAATTCTACTTAATTTAACAAAGTTCCTATATATTTTCCTCCTCTTTCCCTAACATAATACATCTAACCATTAGCAAAGATTGCTACTTCTACCTTTTAAAGGTACCTGGTACCAGACTAATTCCCTATACTGCCCCACATCCTACTCTAAATCACTGTCAGCCATCAATAAAACAGAGGCCTTCTAGCTGCTTTACTCTTCCATTCTTGACCTTTACAGACTATTCTTCACATGACAAGAAACTGATCATTTAAAGACATAAATCAAGTCCCGTAGCTCTTTTACTTTCCTCCCTCCAGTGGCTTTTCATTTGACTCAGAGTAAAGACAACAATACAATGGCCTGGAAGAGCTTGAATGATTAACTGCTCAGCATTTCCATGACTTCAGATCTATCCAAATTTGCCTTACTCCCCTCCAGCTTCACAGGCTTCCTTGTTATTAAAAAAATACCATGCATGATCCTGCTGAAGAAGCTTTTTTTCCAGCTGCTCCCTCTGTGTGAAGTGATCTTTGCTCAGAGGCACACATGGCTGAATACCTCACTTCCTTCCTGTCTCTGCTGCAATGTTTTGTATTTTATATCAGAGAGATTTTCTCAGACCACCCCCTATAAATTAGGACCCTTCCCCCATCCTCTTTCCCATGCTATCTCTTTGTAGTTTATCACTCCTGATTGATACATACCTCCTTGTTTCTGTTTGTCTTTTCATGTTGTCGTGCTCACTTTTGCTGTTCTGTACCTGGAACCTTGTTTGGCGCATAATGGGCACTTGGTGATTATTTGTTAAGCTGATTGAACAATTACAGGTAAAACAACTGTGAGTTCTGGTTTTGGTAAATATAAAGATATTTACAAGAAAAAAAGCAATGGATTGTTTTCATCAGAACTATTTCAGAACTCCCAGGAATCCCTGGGAACTTTCCTGGAAACTCCAGGAAAATAACCAATCCACGACTTAGAAAAGTTAGCTCAAGTTCAGTTATCTGGATTATGGAATCTATTTTCTTATAGAAACAATGTAATAAAGGCAACAAGATTTGAAGCCAGGACACCAAATTCCTATGATAGCTCATGTAATAGCTGAAAGGGTATGGTAGCTCTGAGCACCCTCCTATACCTAGGCCCAATTTTCATAGCATTCTCGAATCATATCCCACAGCTTTTCTGGGACCTGAGTTCACCTATTGAGCAGTGAAGTAGGATTAAGATTTTAGCGGTTGGAAGCAGGGTCTCTCGACTGAAGAATACCTAAGTGAGCTCTGAGGAAAGGTATACTAGTCTGCTTGGGCTGACAACAAAATACCATGGACTAGGTGGCAAGGTCAACAGAAATTTCTTACAGTTCTGAAGCCAGAAGTCCAAGGTGAAGGTGCCAGCAGGGTTGGTATCTGGTGATAACTCTCTTCTCGGGTTGCAGATGGTCACCTTTTCACTGTGTCCTCATGTGGCCTTTCCTTTGCACTCCTGCAGAAAGAGAAAGATCTCTGATGTCTCTTCTTATAAAGACACCGCTCCTATCAGAATAAAATACCACTCTTACGACCTCACTTAACCTTTATTATCTCTTTCCGGGCCCTATTTTCAAATACAACATATTAGGTGTTAAGGCTACAATATCTGAATTTTGGGAGGGAACATCATTCCATATTTAACGATAAGCTTTCGCAGGAGAAAGTGGGGAGTGGTCTGAGAAAGCAGCCTCACAGCTGAACACAGGGAAGTGGCCTGCCTGGATGAGGGTACCTGTAGCAGATGGCCATCTTGGTGCATGGAGCCCTTAGGAGAATTTTGGTAAATCTCCTACCACCTGTGCTTATTTCCCTAGAGATTCCAAATCTAAGCAGCTGCTGTTTATCATCCCTCCCTCCTCTCAGCTGGCAAATCTTGACAAGGACAGGCTGTTTATCCTGTTTATTAGGGACAATTTAAGCTTGCAAAATTTTTCAAGTACAGTTACTCCAGGCTATCAACACCAGAAACGCTTGGGGAGAATGTTAGGAATGTAGTCCCTAGGGACCTACCCCAGACCTACTGCATCAGAGTTTCTAGGACTGGAGCCCTACAATTAGTTGCCATAACAGTTATCCCCCCGCATCACTCATGCACACCAGAGTTCAACAACCACTGAAGATCTTTTGACAAATTACTGTTTTGCTATATTGCAGTTTTAATTGTCTTCCTCCCACTTTTCCTCCCTTTCTTCCTGCCTTCCTATCCTCATTACATCCTTTATTCCTTCATTTTTTCCCCCACGAGAAGTCCTAAGCCAAGACTTTAAATTATCTATGTGTTTTACTAGAAAAATAAGTTTATTAACATATCAACAATGATGGTCAGAGCATAAGAAAGTGAATATATTGCAGCGATGTGAGGAGATGTTGAGCAGCCACCTAAGGAAGGAAAAACACACTTTAAAATAGGGGTTACAGATCATAAGATCTCTTAAAGGGAGAAAGAGGTGATCAAGACTGGGTCAGGATTTCTGTTCAGAAGATGCTAGTCTCAGCATTAATTAAGAGGCAGGCTGTGCTTCTATTGGAAAGAGGGTGAAAAGCTTGGGAGGGAAAGATGGAACAGATATGTTTGATGTATGTTCCATTAGTCTAATTTTTTTTTTTTTTTTTTTTTTTTTTTTTAGTTCTTGTTTGTGTTTAGAAGCCATTACACAGGAGGGAGTCTCAGTAGAGGCAAGAGCCTCCAGCTGGCTCATAGGAAGAACTCGTTTATTGAAGAGCTCCAAGGCCTCAGGAGGGTCTGAACGGTTCCTTAAAAGGAATATTTTCTTTTTTCTTTCCTCTAGGACTAGTGGTACCAACCACCTTAGATAAAGCAAGTAATAATTTCCAGGCAGAAAGAGAAAACTGGTTTGGAAAAAGATTCTAATCAGTTCAAACTGAGTCCCTCTGATTGCTAGAATTCCGAGGTACTCGGTGTGATCCCAGAACAGATCATCTGGTTGACAGGCTATTCAAATCTTGCATTATTACACATGGATTCGATACATGGATTTTATCCAAGCCCCTTAACCCCTTAAGCATAATTTGGAAAATGGGATGAGTTGGGAGCAGAAGCAATATTTTCTGCTCTTATTTTTTTCCCCGACCCAGAAAGTGATTTGGTTATCTAAGGGAGACTCTCCTTGCCCAGGCACCTAGCTTTGTGACCTCAATCCCACTTATTAAGTGCAGCCCACGGAGCTTGTCTGAACGCTGTCAGCTTATGGTTTATCCCAGGAGATTCATTACAAAGAACCATAACTGGCTAAGACTAAACTCCAGGCAAACCATAATTACACAGCTGAGGTCAAGAGAGAATTACATAGAGAAGCACATTGCCCCAGGTCTTCCAAGCTTCCCAAGTCACTGATGCGGGGGATTCAAGTGGGTCAGTGACTCTTGGCATGACCTTCAATTGGTTTGTTTCTCTGTACTGACTTTTCTCCCTAATCCAACATGTCCTATATGTTGCTATTTGGGTTATATTCCTAAAGAATTCTTTGATTAATGACTCTCTCTTCTTGCCTAGAAATTGAATTTTCAGTATTTTTTTTTTAGGTATATCCAATTATCTAAAAACTGGGCCTAAAAATCTGATTCACAGACCAGTAGTAGCAGCATCACTTGGGTATTTGTTAGAAATGCAAATTCTCAGGCCTCATTTCAATTGTGCAAAATCAGAACTTACAGAAAATAGGGTCCAGTGATTGCAGTAAAGCTCCAGGTGATTTTACTGTACTAAAATTTCAGAAGCCCTGCTCTAAACCCTAACAACCCACCTTCCTGGATTTACTGTATTCCACTTCCTCTCAAATTTGACTATGGTTCTCTAAATGACTACTATATTTGTTATCCTCTATCTGTTTATGGGATTTCCTTAGATCGAAAAACAGTTTTTCCATCTATGCCACTTGGATCTTACTAATCCTTTAAGGTCCAGCTCACATGACAGTCTTTCCCCAATGCACTATTTACATTTGGAACTGGAGATAATTTACTGTTGTGGGGACTACCCTGAGTATTCCAGGAAGTTTCACAGCACCCCCAGCCTCAATGCACCCCCTTGAGGACCAAAATTGTATCCAAACATTGTCAGATCTTGAGAAGGGGAGAAAATCTCTCTTGGTTGAGAATCAGTAGTACACCCTGTCATTCTATCATTTATTTCATATCTGAAAACCACACTCAATTTCTTCATTCTCTGTGTTTCTGGAGCAACTGGGCTTTTATTATTTTGCTAAATCAGAATTAGAAAGTTATATATATTTTTAAGAATATAAACTGAGTTTTTATATGGAAATATATAGAAGTCTTTAGTATATGCAAAAGTTTTAAAAAAAACTATGAAATGATATGAATATGTAAGACATGGACTTCATCTTTTGTGATACTTCTTTATGCCATTCATTCATTCAAAAAACTGAGCCCTTTATCATATTTTAGTTGCTACATAGTTTGGCAAATTAGGTTCCCTAGAGCAGAATGGATAGACTAGGACTAGTTAAGAGCTGTTACTCAACCTTCTTTTGGTAAAAGACAGATAACAGGAATGGGGAAAAACCCAACACATGTTTGGGGGATGAAATTCAGTCAAGTAGGCAGAACATAGTGGCTGGGGTGTGGGGAACTGTGATTGTTAATTTTATTATTGGCTGGAAGGATGTTTTTGGAAGGGATTACATTTAAATGGGTGAGTTTTGATTAAGCAGATTGCCCTCCATAAAGTTTGAAGGTCCAAAGGGAACAAAAAGACTGGCCTTCCTGAGGAAGAGTGAATTTTCTAGCAGACTGAATCCAGAGGGAAACTGCACCATCTACTCTTCTGGGTCTCCAGCCTACTGTCCCACACTGCAGAGTTTGGACTCTCTAGGCTTCATAGTCATGTGAGTCAATCCTTTATAGCACATCTAATAAAATCTATCTATTTATCTATCTATCATCTATCCATCATGTATCTAGCTAGCTACCTATTTTCTATCTGTCTCTATTGGATCTGTTTCTCTGAAAAACCCAGATTAACATAAGCATCCAAGAAAAGTTGGTAAATGAGGCTGGCAGAAAGCATCAAACTATCAAATATTGATTGATGGATGAGGTTCTGTTGAGAGGCTAGTGGGATAGGTCATAGGGATTTCAAAAACAGGAGGCTTTTAGAAATCCAGGCAATTAATTAACATCAGAGTGGTCTTTCACTATGTAGGTTACCCAACAACCCTCTTTTATGGGGAAAGAAACTGGCAAATAAGGTATGGACCTAAACATTTGTCAGGCTAGTAACCTGGGTCAGGAAACACATGATAGATTAAGGCTTGGATCCCTGAAGAACAAGGTAGGTAAAAGAAACTTTTAAAAATTATGCGAGACTGGGTATATCATAATTGTCATAAGAATTGCTAAGTAATAAGCCTAATAGTGTTTTTTACAGAGTGGACACAGGAGTCAGAGAATCATAAAAGTTGAATTAACTGCCTAGTGTAGGATGATTTATCTGTGGTAGCCCTCACACTCTTTTTCTGAGGAGATAATTGTTAGCGGCTAACTACCTATTGCTCTTTACTGAAAATGGTTTTGCAATTTCTAAAGTCCACACTGACAAAGCTCTCTTTTTGGAGGGAAAAGACCAGAAAACCCACACTTTTATTTGTTTAAAATACTTTATGCAATTAATGTATTCTAGTTCTTGATTTAAAAGGAAAATATCAGCTTCCATATGGCAGCCTAATGTATTTTCAAGGATCATTATAAATATCATAAAACTCAATTATAAGTAGGCATATTGAACTCAGTTCATAAAGATATTGATCTTTTGAGAAATTTGAACTATTAACAGTATGTTCTGAAGTACTGTTCTTATTTGTAACAAGAAATTGTTTCCAGCCTCAGAAGGCTTTCTGTGTTCAGAATAATATCAACAAAAAACCAATGGATGTACCCATTCTATTTGCTGTCACTGTTCCTGGGGCCTACCTACCTTGTTGCCTTTCTTTTTAGAGAGTGCTAGCATCATTACCTTTCCCCTGTCAACATAGGACTTAAGAGCGGTTTCCAGACCAAAAAGGGCGATGGAAGAAGTAAAAAAACACAGATTCCTGAGCAATATCCTCTTGAAAATTCTGATTCAGTGGGTCTGAAATGGGCCTAGGGATTTACATTTTTGCATTTCACTAGTCACACCAAGTAATTGTAATGTTAAGTGAGAATTAGGAATGTAAGCAATAGTCTCAGCTCCTCAAATACTAATAAAGTGTAGCCAACAAAAACATTAAACACTTTGGTGTAAACATATCATGGATAGAGAAAAGGACTGCAATGGGGAGAACAATTTTACTGCTAAATTCAGTCTCTTTGCTTCTTTCCTTCTCCTCTAAGACCTTCCCTTCTCTTTTCTTTCTTCTTTCAGAGCCCCCTCAATGTTACCACTTGTTTGGGAAGCCTTTAGTTAGTAGTCAAAGAAGACGCCGTCACTTCAACTATTCTCAATTGTCACTTCAAGTATTCAGTTTTGGTGCCAATACATATTTAACCAAAGTTGACACCAAAATATACTTTGAATTGTTTAGTTTACTTAAGGGAAAGGTAAAATTCCCACTTTTCAAAAAAAATGACATCTCATATATGTAATCTTTCAACTTGCTTGATGCTTTGCAAGAACGATTTGTATATCACTACTGCACAAATTTAACATCCTTAGACTTAATGAGTCAGAGGAAAATATTTCAGTGTGTAAGCCACAATGATCACTTGCTGGAAAAGAGGAGGAAGATTCCTGAAAACTCTGTGCTCTTAATAGAAGTGTGCTACAAGGCCAAAGAAGAGATAACACTTCCAAGAAAAACAATTAGCAGCAGGCAAAATCCGAAAGGCACTGACAAAGGAAAAATTACAAATACAGAGACATATACAGTAGACTGAGGAATTTTAAGGGCAGTTTGTATACCTACATAGAAAAATCTAGAGATGCAGTGAGCACTCCCAAGCAAAGCAATTAATTCACTAGGCTTGAGAGAAGATGGTGGGTACTAATAGAAATAAGAGAGTAAATGTTGGATTTTTAAAAGCAATAAAAATGCCCTCTGTGTTAGTATGCTGGAACTGTTGCAATGACATATCACAGATGGGATATCTTTAAGAATAGTTCTGGAGGCTGGAAGTCCATGATCAAAGTGTTGGCAGGGTTAATTCTGTCTGAATCCTCTCTCCTTGGCTTATGATGTCTTCACATCATCTTCCCTCTGTGTGTGCCTATGTCCTAATGTTCTCTTAAAAGGACACCAGTCATACTGGATTAAGGCTCATCCTAGTCACCTAATTTTAATATAATTA